>NC_061112.1:143092962-143331618 GCF_002878395.1 Capsicum annuum
GTTTGGTTGTAATATATATATATATATATATATATATATATATATATTATAATCATAAATAATAAATTATGTTTAATTAACGTATAATATATTCATTAATTATGAATATAATATATTACGTAATATATAACGTAATTACGTAATATATAACACATAATATTATGACTATATTATGAATATATATACGTTAATTATGTTTAATTATATATATTATGTTAATATATTTAATTATAATATATTATGTTAATTATGTTTAATTATATATAATTTAATTATATATAACATAATATATAACGTAATATATTCTCACACACACATAAATTATGTTTAATTAACGTATAATATATTCATAAATAAATAATATTATATATATTAATAAATAATAAATTATGTTTAATTAACGTATAATATATTCATTAATTATGAATATAATATATTATGGAATATATAACGTAATTACGTAATATATAACGTATAATATTATTATGAATATATATACGTTAATTATGTTTAATTATATATATTATGATAATATATTTAATTATAATATATTATGTTAAATTATGTTAATTATGTTTAATTGTATATAATTTAATTATATATAACATAATATATCACGTAATATATTCTCATACACACATAAATTATGTTTAATTAACGTATAATATATTCATAAATAAATAAATTTTGAACAGTTTACCGTTCAAAATGGTTGTAAAATATATAAATTATGTTTATTTATATATTTTAATTTCTCTAAAAAATAATAAAAAAATTTTAAGAATGAATATTTAAAGTTTAAAAAGAAATATATATATATTAAAAGAGTTAAATAAGATGGAGGGTATTTTGGTAATCAATCAATTTATTCCTAGAAATTATACCATGCATATTACTTTGAATACAACAAACCAAACACTCAATAAAAAATAATCCGCATAACTAATCCCAGTATAACTTATCCCATTACAACTTATCCCAACATAACTAATCCCGGTATAACTTGTTTTCAAACCAAACCACCCTAAAATGTTCTTATAGGAATATCAAGTTATTGTATAATAATACCTGACTAGTGTCTTTACAGTAAAAAATTTGAAGGTGTTTAGTGAAATTTTTAATACATATACAAGGTTTAAGTTAAAATTATTGAAAACTCGTGAACCTGTAAGTAGAGCGCTAAATCCGCCACTGACCACATGTTTTAAAATTTAATATGATAACTTTTAAAAGTTTCGAAGGAAAACCTTAGAGTAACTTGTAAAACTATTTATCATATCATCAGATGGTCATGAGTTCAAATCTTGAAAACAGTTTCTGACATATATGCAAGGTAAGACCTTAGAGTAACTTGTAAAACTCTTTATCATATCATCAGATGGTCATGGGTTCAAATCTTGAAAACAGTTTCTGACATATATGCAAAGTAAGACTGCGTATAACAGACTTTTGTGGTCAGGTCCTTCCCTAGACCCTGCACACACCGGGCTGCCCTTTAACTTTTAAAAGTTTCAAATTTCCTATTAAAGGTTACATCATCCACCTTATTTTATTGATATGGTCACTAACGATCGCACTAGTAGCTGCCCAACCTGAAATGTCATTTTTCAGAACGAATTCTCGCAAACAAGGGCCCTTGAGCTATCTGCACTACTTTAACATCCGTACACATTTAAATCCTACAGTGTTTTATTTTCCTTTAACATTTTTTTGTTGTCTAAATTTTATGCACTAAGGATCATTTGGTACACGAAATAAAGTGAGATATTCCATGATTAAATTTAAGATTAAATTTATACTGTGTATGATTGACTATATAATTAAGTTAGCGACTATAATTTTAGGATAACTTAATCGCGTACCAATCAATTATATTCCTAATGACATAAAAAGTATTGATACAATTATGTTACTTGCAGGTTACTTCTTTTAATAGCATTGATTAATTGTAGGATTTTTTCCTGTTTTGATATCAAGTTATTAAAAAGAATTAGTCTCGTAAGTAAGAGGACAGGTTGAGAGTATTATAAAATAAATAACACGCTTTCTGCCCACTTGTGTGGGATGGCATTTAAATTTGGTGATTCTTTTTCAACGAATGCCAACTAAATCTCTCAAAGGAGAAAGGAAACTGTAGTTATCGCATATTTGAGCAGAGTAGAAAAGCATTAAGCAATAGTGGATAATATTGACAATTTGTTTTCATTTTTCATACATGGAAAATAAGATTAAAAAAATAAAAATAAAAAGAAGTGTTAAGTAAATGACTAGGCCTAACTCAAGTACAGAACCTAGGTGAGATGGAGAATTCTCAGGACTATTTATATTTAATAGGAAGGTGGAGTGTAAGAAGGTGGCTTATACTAAGTTGGTTGAGAGTAATAATAATGAGGAGAGGCGGACGAATAAGGAGGAGTATAATATAGCCAGGAGAGAGGCGAAGTTAGTGGTTACGGCGGCGAAGACGTAGCTTTTGAAAGCTTGTATGCGACTTTAAAGGAGAAAGGAGAGGATAAAAAGTTGCGCAGGCTTGCCAAGACCAGGGAGCGGAGGGCTCATGACCTTGATCAAGTGAGTGTCAAGTGCGAGGATGGTACTTATATATATAATTAAGGACATTCTAATACTTTTCCGTGCAATGAATATTGAATGTTAATTTGGAGCGCAAACGATGTGTCAGGTATGCATCGAGTAAATCAGTAGATATAAAGACTACTAGCTATTTTCATCTACTTTTAGAAAATAAGCAATGCTTTGGAAGCCAATTATTTCCAACATAATTTAATTCATGAAAAATAAACTTTAACTACAAATAAAAATATGAAGAAACAACAGTTATATTGATAAACGATATGGGTACAAATTTATTCCTCCCATGATTTTCTCTCTTGATTTTCTCCGTAATTCGAGGGCCGTTAGTGGCTTATTCTCGAACATAGGATGATCTCTTTATGAATATCCCATGATTTTGTGAGATATTGGAGATCCCGATCTTTTTACGAATACCCATCAGCTTATGGGATATTCAAGATGCCTGTTTCAGGGAACATGTTACCCTTTAAATAGGCGAGATTTAGGGTTTAAGTTGAGTATCCATCAAGCTAGATTTAGGGTAAAGTAGCTCCCAAGAACTCTAACTAAAATTGAACTCCTTTTGTAGAGTCCACAAAATTTCAATGTTTACAAATGTCCCCTGCTTCAAGGTTTATCGGAGTGTAGACTTGATGAAATTCAAAGACGAGTCTTGAAGTACCGCTTCCATCTTTACGATCCTGCGGCTACAGATATGCATATTTGATTTATGAAAAAAGAGATGAAGGGCAGATTTGGTCCCACTAGGCATGCCAATTTGTTTCTAACATAATTTAAATTTATGGAAAATAAATTTTAACCACAAAAAATATGAAGAAACAAGATTTTTTTATTGATAAACGATTGTGGTTACAAATCTGTTCCTCCCTTGATTCTTCTCTCTTGATTTTCTCCGTAATTCGAGGATCGTTAGTGGGTTATTCTCGAACAAAATATAAAGAAACAAGAATTTTTTATTGATAAACGATTGTGGTTACAAATCTGTTCCTCCCTTGATTTTTCTCTCTTGATTTTCCCCGTAATTCGAGGGCCGTTAGTGGCTTATTCTCGAACATAGCATGATCACTTTATGAATATCCCATGATTTTGTGGGATATTGGAGATTCCGATCTTTTTACGAATACCCATCAGCTTATGGGATATTCAAGATGCCTGTTTCAGGAAACATGTTACCCTTTAAATAGGCGAGATTTAGGGTTTAGGTTGAGTATCCATCAAGCTAGATTTAGGGTAAAGTAGCCCCCAAGAACTCTAACCAAAATTGAACTCTTTTTGTAGAGTCCACAAAATTTCAATGTCTACAAATGTCCCCTGCTTCAAGGCTTGTCGGAGTGAAGACTTGATGAAACTCAAAGACGAGTCTTGAAGTACCGCTTCCATCTTTACGATCCTGTGACTATAGATTTGGATATTTGATTTATGAAAGAAGAGATGAAGGGCAGATTTGGTCCCACTAGGCGTGCCAATTTGTTTCTAACATAATTTAAATTTATGGAAAATAAATTTTAACCACAAAAAATATGAAGAAACAAGATTTTTTTATTGATAAACGATTGTGGTTACAAATCTATTCCTCCCTTGATTTTTCTCTCTTGATTTTCTCCGTAATTCGAGGATCGTTAGTGGGTTATTCTCGAACAAAATATAAAGAAACAAGAATTTTTTATTGATAAACGATAGAGGTACAAATTTGTTCCTCCCTTGACTCTTCTCACTTGATTTTCTCCGTAATTCGAGGGCCGTTAGTGATTTATTCTCGAACATAGGATGATCTCTTTATGAATATCCCATGATTTTGTGGGATATTGGAGATCCCAATCTTTTTACGAATACCCATCAGCTTATGGGATATTCAAGATGCCTGTTTCAGGGAACATGTTACCCTTTAAATAGGCGAGATTTAGGGTTTAGGTTGAGTATCCATCAAGCTAGATTTAGGGTAAAGTAGCCCCCAAGAACTCTAACCAAAATTGAACTCTTTTTGTAGAGTCCACAAAATTTCAATGTCTACAAATGTCCCCTGCTTCAAGGCTTGTCGGAGCGTAGACTTGATGAAACTCAAAGATGAGTCTTGAAGTACCGCTTCCATCTTTATGATTCTGCGACTACAGATTTGTATATTTGATTTATGAAAGAAGAGATGAAGGGCAGATTTGGTCCCACTAGGCGTGCCAATTTGTTTCCAACATAATTTAAATACATGAAAAATAAATTTTAACCACAAAAAATATGAAGAAACAAGATTTTTTTATTGATAAACGATTGTGGTTACAAATCTATTCTGATTCTTCTCTCTTGATTTTCTCCGTAATTCGAGGACCGTTAATGGCTTATTCTCGAACAAAATATAAGGAAACAGAATTTTTTATTGATAAACGATTGTGGTTACAAATCTATTCCTCCCTTGATTTTTCTCTCTTGATTTTCTCCGTAATTTGAGAGCCGTTAGTGACTTATTCTCGAACATAGTATGATCTCTTTATGAATATCCCATGATTTTTTGGGATATTGGAGATCCCGATCTTTTTACGAATACCCATCAGCTTATCGGATATTCAAGATGCCTGTTTCAGAGAACATTTTACCCTTTAAATAGGAGATTTAGGGTAAAGTAGTCTTCTAGAACTCTAACGTAATTTGAATTCTTATTGAAGAGTCCACAAAATTTTAGATGTCTAAACTCGTATCTTGAAGTTTTATTCCTAAATTTTGAAAACATTTCAAAGCTTGGAAAGTAAATATCTGTGAATTTACCCGATAAATTAAGAATACGGACGAATATGAACTTAACACTATTAAGATAATTACTATTATATCTAATTTAAGTCCATAAACAAAATTACAAATTCATAAAATCTTCCGTTCCTTTAATGAACAAAAAGGTGAAAAAGAGAATGAGCACGAAGGTCAGCAAGTTCGGTCGTGATGGTGAAAGGTTGAAACAATCGAAAGAAAAGAGAGTAGAAAAACAAGTGCAAAATCATTATGAATGACGGAATCACATGATTAATGGTGGGGGATGGTGGAACTTGAAAAAAAAAACCCACTTTCATTCTACAGAAAAATTAGGTCAGGGTTAAAAAAAAAGAGTGGTCAATACACACTCCATTTGTCTCCTTTCTATCTCCTTTGGGTTCGTTTAGCAGAGCTAATAAAAATATAAATAGAGTGTACCGATAATGTTTGTGTTAATAATGTTGATATTAATTATAGTTGCATTAGTTATGCTAATATAATTTTTTTAAGAAAATATTTATTAATAAAAATTACCCTTTACACTTCTTTGTCTGTTCTTTTATTTAAGTCCATATCAACGAATTGGAACCCTCAACATTCAACTCATTCACCAATTCCTCATGCAAATTCAAAACTCCAAACTCAAAACCTCCTTTCCTAGATTCATAACCTCCGAAAACAAAGAGTTCAATTTCAAATTGTGCAGAAGAGTAAATATCTGATTGATGAGATGGAAGAAGAAGATGCAGTGAAAAATATCTTAGTTTCAATGGCTAATATAAAAAATAAAAAAAAAATAAAAAAAAAAAGAGGGAAGCAAAGTGCAGAGAAGATAGGTTAAGTACGATGGAAAATGATTTGGAGAAATATTTTAGTAGAAATTTGAGGACAATTTTGTCATTTAATAAGCTAATGCATGTATTAAAATTATTTATATTCCTAACACATAGAAAATGATAATATTAGTAATATACTGCTTAATACACAATAAAGTGTGAAACTAATGCAAGAATTAATTATATATAAGCTAAAAAAATGTACCAAATAAAGTATTGCTAATACAAAAGAGTAATTCATTTATTAGATTTTTTAACACACCACTCCTTACATTTTTTTTTTTACTTATGCTCCTTATCCGTCTTATTTTGTGCTGTTTACTATCACATAGAGATTGACATCCCATTAATCGACAGTCGATTGTTATTATTGCTTAATTGAAAGATATCTTACATGTTGAAGTGGTAGTGTACGGGGTGAGAGCAAGATTGGGATGGATCATTTGTCCGTTAAATTTTGACATGATAATTGACAACCTTGAGGGTGCATCATTTGTTAAAGATATAATTAAGTAAATAAAAATTTGTTCGGTCTCTGTAATAATTTAAGATTTTGAATGAGATAGTGACACACTTCATCATGATATAAGAGAAGATAAAGGTCTGAACTTTAAATTTCTGTCATACATGCATTATCAAAAAATTCTACGTGCTTGGCCAATAAAAATAGAATCAAATTCACATGTAAAGGGGCGTATTGAAGATATATTTAACTAAATAAAAATAAATTCTCTATAATAAACTTTTAAATGAAATGAACACTTCATGAATAAATCGCTACAGCCTCTTGTTAATGGCTTTGTGTCTTGCCTTGCTAGAGTAGAAATTTACCCGATTTTTTCGTGTAGTTCACTGTGAATGATTTGCTGCACTTTATAATCAACCGTCACTAGTGTTCTGTATGTGCTACACTACTAATCAAATTCTACTTGCTTTGAACATTTGTCGAATATAAGAGATATGCTATGTTATAAACGAAACGGGAGAGCCCAACCCAAGAGACTAGCCCAACCCAAGAGATTAGTCTAGTAGGTGAGAGAATTCATTTGGTATATAACCCCATTAGCATTTTTCTATTTTTCCAATGTGGGACAATTGGTTCATAACAATCGCTTCCGCTTGAGAACCAATGACCTCGTTGGTCACGACTGACACCCCTCTTGGGTCCAGTCCACCACTTCGAGTCGTGGCTCCACACATGGATCGACCTCATTGGTCACGGCTACGCCCAGTTGGTCACGGCTGGCACCCCTCTTGGATCGAGGTCACCACTCCTGGCGCACAGACTACCACTCCGAGTCATGGACCAACACGTGGGACTCTCAACAAGAGCACCAATGCTATAATCCCCTTAGTATTTCTCTATTTTTCCAATGTGAGACAATTGATTCATAACAATCTCTCTATTTTTCCAATGTGAGACAATTGATTCATAACAATCGCTTTTGCTTGAGAACCAACGACCTCGTTGGTCACGGCTGACACCCCTCTTAGGTCCAGGCCACCACTCCGAGTCGCGGCTCCACGCGTGAATCGATCCTTGTTGGTCACGGCTACGCCCAGTTGGTCACGGGTGGCACCCCTCTTGGGTCCAGGCCACCACTCCGAGTCGCGGCTCCACGCGTGAATCGATCCTTGTTGGTCACGGCTACGCCCAGTTGGTCACGGGTGGCACCCCTCTTGGGTCCAGGCCACCACTCCTGGCACACAGGCCACCACTCCGAGTCACGACCTAATGCGTGGGACTCTCAACGAAAGCACCAATGTTATAAACCAAACGAGAGAGTCCAACCCAAAAGACTAGCCTAGTAGGTGGAAGAACCCATTTGGTATATAATCCCATTAGCATTTATCTATTTTTTCAATGTGGGACAATTGGTTCATAAGAATCGCTTCTGCTTGAGAACCAATGACCTCGTTGGTCACAAATGACACCCCTCTTGGGTCCAGGTCATCACTTTGAGTCGCGGCTCCACACATGGATCGTCCTCATTGGTCACGGCTACACCCATTTGGTCACGGATGGCACCCCTGTTGGGTCCAGGCCACCACTCCTGGCGCACAGGCCACCACTCCGAGTCATGGACCAATGCGTGGGATTCTCAACGAGAGCACCAATGTTATAAATTAAGCGGGAGAGCCCAACCCAAAAGACTAGTGAGAGAACCCATTTGACTTATAATCCCCTTAGCATTTCTCTATTTTTCCAATGTGAGACAATTGATTCATAACAATCGCTTCCGCTTGAGAACCAACGACCTCGTTGGTCACGGCTACGCCCAGTTGGTCACGGCTGACACTCCTCTTAGGTCCAGGCCACCACTCCGAGTCGCGGCTCCACGCGTGAATCGATCCTTGTTGGTCACGGCTACGCCCAGTTGGTCACGGGTGGCACCCCTCTTGGGTTCAGGCCACCACTCCTAGCACACAAGCCACCACTCCGAGTCACGACCTAATGCGTGGGACTCTCAACGAAAGTACCAACGTTATAAACCAAACGAGGGAGTCCAACCCAAAAGACTAGCCTAGTAGGTGGGAGAACCCATTTGGTATATAATCTCATTAACATTTCTCTATTGTTTATTTTTACAATGTAGGACAATTGGTTTATAACATGCTAGTTTTGTAAAAATTGAGTTTTAATTACTACTACCATCGAATAGACCTCGCATAAATAGTATGATGAAGACAGATCGAATCTGCTGGAAGAGGAAATCTTTGAGTGGTAAAAGTAGAATGAGATTGGAGATTTCCCCTTTTGCTAAAAAAAATGATAACATTGGTAATTGTCACTTTCAGTCTTCGAATAAGTTGTAGATTTAACTATATATCCTGGGAATTTTCCAGATGAGGAATATGACAACTGTTCTACTTTGTTGAGTTTAACATTTATATATTGATAGTGCATCTAAACTTTTTTGCACTATCAAAATTATTCTAATTAAAAGACAATACCATGTATCGAAAAGTAATTTAAGTTGATTCTCTTAAAGCAATCAATTAAGCTACAGCAAAAGTGTAAAGAAATGTTTACAACATATACAACCACAACTCCATTAAGTATAGAGATAGTAATGTAAGTTGATTATCTTTAAGCAATCGTAAACAACGCCAAAGTGTATAGAGATATTTACAACGTCCGCTTAGGCAAGATAATGTTGTACATATTAAGTTGAGGGAGTTGAGTTACATTTATAGTTTTAGAATATGTAGTAAGATTTTTGTTTGCTTTTTGTCCTAATGGTTTTGTTTAAACAATGTAAGAGTTGATGTACCTGACACATTTCCTGGTTTCATTTGTTTTGTTTCGGGTATTCCATCCTAGTTCCCTACGTTTTCCCATTTCTCTTTTGTTATTTCTTCACTTCTTAAGACCCCCAGGTAAGTAATTTATGGGATTAAAATAGTAGTTTTTAAATACTTTTAACATGGTCTGATGATGTTCAATTCGAGCCAAACTCATGCCTTTAAAAATATGTAGCGACTTTTCCTTCTTAACCCAAGATTCACAAGTTAATCAACAGATTTTTCGTGCTGCCCGTATCATCCTATTATATTTTGTCACCAAAAGCTCATTGGCTTCAAAGCTACAGGTAAAGAAAGTAACTGACTCACAAACAGACAAGGACATTAGAGTCGTCGGCCAATGCGATCACTTCTGCCATTTTTATCTCGTCAAACTATCAACTCTATTACTAATTATTGAGCTAAAGTGATCAAAAGAAAAACTCTTAACATTGTGATTTTCGCCAAATAATTTACACCTGCAAGAATATCTCCCTTCTTCATAGGTAAAATTCCTTTTCTTGTAAGATAAAAATATGGAATATTTTTGCACAGACGTCACTATTTACTAAACATCACCATAATTTTTTTTATATACGACATCCTAGCCTCAGAGAGTAAAAAAGGAATTAGAAAACTGCTTATATTTTCATTGATATTTACAAGTAAAAAGTAGTACGAATTTGACGGTAAGGTGCAACCACTGCCACTGCCGTATGAGGAGGCGGCGGCGGCGGCTTCAAAGGGGATGATGGCTGCTGTTGATACTCTGCAAATAACTTGTCTGGTCGAGGAGGTTGACATGGACATGGCAATGCTATGAACTTGGGTACTTCATCTCCTGGCATTAATACTGCTGGCATGTCTGAGATTTGGTTTTGCTTACAATTCTGAAAAACAGAGCAATAGTAATATTCAGCAATAGCCCATGACACAACAATTATTGAGGCTTTACTATGTGTAGCTAGAGTGTGATAGAAAAAAGTTAAGTTCACTAATTCCATATTATCTAATGTATTTTGTATGAAACTCTTTCCTTCTGTTTAGAAAATATTTACGTTAACCTTCTGTTTTTACATTCAATGCTATATGTCACTAGACCCATAAAAGTATCATGCATATTTAAATCACAAGTTTTAAGGACATTTTTCTTGGGTGTTTGGACATAAAAATTGTGAAATTTGAAGGAAAAAAAGTACTACTTCTCAACTTGAAAATGATATTTGAAAACTGAAACTGTGTTCGAACATGAATACAACTAAACAAATTGAAACTGTTTTTGAACTTTTGAGAGTGATTTCTAGTGAAAAAAAATTGTCAAAACAGTTTTTATAACAATTCTATGTCCAAACAGTTTTCCAGAATAAATTGAATAGATTCATAAATTCAATCCAACTAATTTGGTACGAGTGCTAGTTGATTTCTATTGCGTAGTTAGAAGAATTGAAGAAGGAGAAATAATGAAATCTTACCATGTATGCTCGTTTGGATTTCAAGGATGAAGGATCATCGCCTGCTTCGAGATCTATGCCGTTGGCGAAAGATCGACGGAGAGAGCGAAGCTTGTCCCAATGGTAGCAGCAGGAGAAGATGCCACTCAAGCTGAAAATTATTAGCAATAGTAACGCAGTTCCAAGAGGGAAACCAAGTGAAGGGCGCGAGGCGTCCGGATGGGGTGGTGCATAACTCTCCATTGTTCAGCTTTATGTGTCGATAATACTTCGAATTTCCTCCTTCCAGCATACAGTGCAAGAAAAAGCTTCAGTTTAGAGAGAAAAAGATGATAAAAATTGAGTACAATATAAGTAGTAGTATTAATTTGAGAAAGAAATGGAAATACAGAGAAATGCTAGGAAGTGAGTAATTGAGTTGTGAGGCAGAGCAGGCAGAGAGTGAATTTATAAATTTGAGAAGCCTATAGATGTGTACGCAATAAAGGTACGTCTGCGGTCCCGGCCAATGTACGGAGGAAGTGCTGGGACCCCTTTGAAGCGGGGTGGAGCCCGTGTATCGGTTACGGGTAGAACAATAACTTTGGTTGAAACTTTAAATTTGTATTATATGTTCAGAATCTGTAACTAAAGAAAAATTAAAATACTGAACATGTAAATTTCAAATTCTGACTATGTCATTGCTTTTAAAAAATCTTTTCTCATAAGTAAAGGCAAATTTGACTTTTAGTTATTTATGAAATCTTATGAATAGTTTAAAAGCATCTTTAAGAAAAGTTCAAGACATTTGAAGAAAAAGTAGTACTCTATGAATTTCAGGTTGCATTGGAGCATTTGAAGTTCAGTGAATAAAATTATTGTTTCATTTGAAATATTGTTCAAATAATTTTTTAAGTATTTTGCTATTATTTTAAATTGATGTTGAAGTCCAATATTAGCGAGTAATGATAGCCAAAACTTCAATTTTGCAATTGAAGTCATGGTCAAACATCCAATCTACGGACTGTTTCGTTTTCCTGGTGGAGCATTAGTGCTACACTTTCATTGATGTTTGCGCTACACATGCCTTTCACAATTTGAGGTAATAGGTATTAAAACTCTGCTTCAGGCATGTTTGCTGATTACTCCTAAGCCAAAGAACGTTTTAGAATTAAAAAACCAAGCTAAAGGTTGAAATAAGAAGGTACGGAAGCACTACTAGCCCATGAATAATAATTACATTATTACAACAGTACACATGTCAAACTTTGGTTGAATTTCATAAAATTCGATTAAGAAGTAACAAGACGAAACTCCATTAAAATTGTACCAACAAAAATTTCGAAAGTTGATTGAATAAACTTGCAAGTTTGCAGTGTGGAAACCAGAAGATGGAAAATGCCACTCAGCTGGCAAGAGACAATTGGATTCTGTAATGTCCTTTTCGCTCCACTGCCTCTTCCGCGTTCAGAGACTCAAAATTACTTTATTGACGTTAAGTTTAGTAGTGTATAATCTACGTTATTCTTTCTTTCATAAATTTGTATAGCATGAAAAACCGTTTTCTCTTAAATTTCTTCTTCCCGTGCCCATAGTTGCTCGGTTATAAAGAAATACATATTGAACCTAATTCAACGATAATTATTAACTCATGAAGGGCGGATTAAACTCTATAAAGAAACCACCTTCGGACACAGTCCACTATATGTGGCACTCCAATACAGGAGAGACGTTCACATTATTTACTTCTGTCATTTTCCTTATTAATTGCTATTGCTTAGATTTTTGGGTAAATTATACTTAATTTTGTTTTCTAGTACTCCAGTAATTTCCCAAAGATCTTCTCACATGGGCGGCTTCCTGGAAACATCGATATATAAGACGTGAATGTTCTGTCTTTGCCGCCGTCTTATCACCATGAAAAAGTACACCTTTTTACTGCATCCAAGTCTCTTATCACTGCATATATTAGTAACCCATCATTCTCCCATTTCAATTTACTTATCTCACTTTCTTTTTTAATATATTTTAATTAAAATATTCTTTTCTTTTTTACTACTATATTTTAACTATAACTCTACATTTTTATATATCACTGGCTTAAAATCACAAGATTCAAATTGAAATGAATGTTAATTTCCTTCTTTCTTCGAGTGCAGGAAAAAAAAGCAGATATGAACACACAACTAATTCAAAATAAAATAAAGAAAAAAGTAAGAAGTGGTGGATTCAACTAGAAATAGGGGCTCACAATCTGATAACACAAACTTTGTAACTGCAAATTTTCGCAGAAGAAACTGTGATCATAAAATTAAAAAGAAGAGAGTAATCAAATAGGAGTACTAGTTTTCCATATGTACTCACCGATGGAAGAGCTGTTTGTGACCTTTGAGTTCTTAAAGTGCACAAGCATACTTGGCATTCCGTAGTGAAAAACAAAATAAAACATGGCATTCCATGGTATATATAATAAATGTCTAATTAATTCTTCTATTCTTATCTCAAACGCAACATGAGATAAGGATACGGCTTTGGCGACTTACCTTGTTTCATTAATTTTTCTCCTTATTTTAAGAGGACTTTCTGACATAAGAAATTAATACCGTCTCTATTCAATTTGTTTCTCTTTAATTACAACTATATATTTGGATTGTCCAAAGAAATTTTCTTAATCTAATTATTTTTTCAAAATACCGTGGGTTATTATATTTTTTATGTAATTAATTTATAAATATATATAAAAAAAATCAGAAATTAATGATTCTATATCTGAATTGACACCGGTTATTAATTAATTTGATCTTCATACTCGAATTACGCTAAATAAATTAAAGTAAAAGAGTAAGAAAAACTTAACTACAGTCATCACACTAATTAAAAAAAAACTTAAGGCCATCGATTGGATCACTCCAATTTCGTTATCAACCAATTACAAAAGCCTCCTAATTAGTCCTAAATAGTAGTATAATTTAGCATGCTTATCAAAGTCGTCGTACCAGCAATTACAGGAGTTGGTTTATTTAAACTAGTGTGGCCTAACAGTGCAAGCATGGCACTACATCACCGATTTTCTCAACTAACAAACGTGATTGTCAAGATAGGAAACAGTGAAGTTCCACAATTCAGAGAAAAAACCGTTGAATATGGTAAACTAAAGGAATTCAAATTTGAAACGTCTATGACACAAGTTCTACGTATTTTCTACTTTTTGGACCCCAATCTCTTACATTTCTTTTAATCTTCAATGGCTAAAAGAAAAAGAAAAAAGCATAGACTAAAAAGTAAGACCTTGTTCGAGAAGCGTCAGATAACACCCTTTAATTTTATTGAAATACTTCATTATGTTGATTGATAAAAAATATTTTTTTATCTACTTTTTTATATATTGAATTTATTTAATGAAAATTCGGGTTCCAAAATTGTTGACGGTAGATACAAGAATTGACAACAGCAAACCGGTTCCAACTTCCAAGAGTGTATTGGCTGGATTCAACTCTTATACAAAATTGTCATGAATTCATAAGCCACTTGCATAACAGGTCCACCACTGATCATTTACAGACACTATTGTCCTAGATATGGGTTTGGCTGCTGCTGGCTAGCTAGTGGTACCATTGAAAATGAGCTTTTTCATCTTGTTAATTCGCCCATACACATGCACGTCGCCCTCACAACTGATAAAAAATTAAACAATTAACTGTATCAAGACAAGAATGTTTTGTGCCTACTTGAGAAAAAGGTTTAAAAAATAGTGTGATCAGTCATATTCCTAGTCTTATCCATATCAAATTTTCAACCTATTAAGGTTGCTTCCATACGATGATATCTATGATCTTGCTCAGCTTCTTAAAGCTATGGATGCTTTTGGTATATGCTTCCCTAAGGACCACTGCCATATATAAATCTCTCAAAATGGCAACGAAAAATACGGACCATAAAAGTATCTTAATTTATACCATCCATTAGTAGGATATATTGGACGTAGCATTGAGATTCAAAGTACATATAAAAGTTCAAACCCAAAGTCAATCCATAATTCGAATATCTAAATGAAGAGTGGAAAAAGCTTAAACTTTAATTTTGATTTCGTTTTGGCCAGAATTATGCCCACCCTAATAAACGTGTATCTAGCTAAAGCAGAATCTTGTATGTTACAACTATCATAACTTTACAACTGTACATGACAATTCACGCCCAAGTTGTTTGTATTTTCCAATTTCCACTCACAACTGTAATATTGAAACAACATAACACGACAAAACCGTAGAATCCAAAAATTACGAAAACGAAACCTCAAAAAGAAATAATGAATAAGAGACATGAGTATATCTCTGCCTATTCTGTAGGTAAAATACATGTGCCCGGTTAAAAGACGCCACATAAATTTAGACGGAGGGATTAATTATCTAGGACCAACTACTTTAGAATGAACGACAACTAGAACGAACAGAAGGGAGTACTATGCTTCGTTCTCTTTTTCTGGCAAAGAACAAAGTTTCTATTTTCTCTTTGTTTTGTTTCATCACTCCGCAGGGCTGAGAGTCAGATATTTCTTTAATTCTAAGTTTTAGCGTTTTATTAAGAAAAGTTATTTACCTGGATTAATAATAATATCAAGCCCATCATAATCCTGACAAGTACTTGTCCTCATCCAACTCAACTCGTGGTACTATTTTACGATAGTTCAGTTTTAACTTTCTCAAAATCAGTTGGAACAAGAGTTGTAGAGGTTTTGCCAACGTTCACCGGCAACTTTTCAGTATTTGAAGTGACGTCCGAGACTCTGCACATAACGGAAGCTTAATAAATCTGACTTTCTTTATATCAATCTATCATTAGTCATTAATTTCTCTTTGTAATCAGAGGCGGAGCCTTCATTGCAATTATAGGCATAACAAAATTCAATAGCTAGAGACATGATTTAATATGATTCAAGAAAACTATAATTCAAAACTCTTAAATTTTAGCTTTTGTCTTGTAATGGCCTATCGTGACACATGATATTTAAGGATAGAATTTTCGTTTCAAGTATGGTACATCGTCAAATCGGAGGACAACTTGGGATTTGGACGAAAAAAATGAAAGTGAATGATATCATATATAATAACTATAAAGTGTAGACATAAAACAAAAAAAAAAACAAGGAAAAAGTGCTTTACTTTTCTGCAACTAGATGCGAGAAATTGTTTCCAGACGACTCTTACGTACTTTTCACACTATATTAGATGTGGTGGGATCCAATTGTGGAAGACAAAAACGTAACGTCCTTAGTGAAATTAAAGACGTATACCTAAATATTGTAATTATAACTAATAGACTCTAATTAAGTGATGAGACAATAGTAAACTGTTCTATCTTTTCCAGTTTTGAAAAGAAAAAAGTACTCAAGATATGTAAAGATGGGCCATGCGTTGCCCCCTAGCTCCAATGTCACTGCCTGCAGTTTTTATTTTTCAAAAGGTTTGAGAAATATGGATGAAAAGATTTCTAAATGCCCTGATCATGTGTGCCTTTTTCTTGTGTGGAAAGTGAATTAATCTGAAAGGACGTTCCGTAGTTCTTATATAGCAAGGTAAAAGCAATTAAGGAATATAGAGAGAAACAAACATTTATAATGGATTACAAAATCAAATTTTTTGACTTTGTAATCTCTATAATATTGCTATCCTATGAAAATAGATCATGTAAAAAAATAACAATTTATTATGGATTACAAAATCAAAATTTTCGATTTTGCGTCTTGTAGCATCTCTATAAAGAGACTGTCTAACTCGAGAACTCTAAGCCATTCACTCGGGCAATGAAATTTTTAGGAACAAACCCTCATAACCTAAGAATTCATAACCTAAGAATTAAGAAAAGCACCTACATCAACATGATCAAAGTAAATATTGTGGTTTATTTCAAGTAGTATCGAACTTTGGGCATTACGATCGGTGGTGAATGTATATTAATGTAGGTACATATTCAATTGAACTGCTTATAATTTTGATGCGAAGCATAAACTTTTGTACTGATAAGTATTAAATTGTAAACTATAATATTCATGAACTCATACCTTTGAAGATATTTAATTAGGGATATTTTGGGGTATATATATCGTGCGTGTCAGCGGGAGATTTTCTACTGGTGATAGTGTAAGCCAAAGAAAAGGTAGTCATTGTTTGGATTGCAGCTGAAGGAAACAAAAAGAAAAGTTTGCTTTTACTTTTGCAGAATATTTTCTAGATGAGATGGGACAGTAGAAAATAACTCCATCCTAATTTATTTAAAGACTTTGATATCACCAAGTCTTTCAAGAAATTGAATAGTCAAAAAGTCTAGTCTGGTTTAGATATTCGTATCTTGTTGATAAGAGGTTTAACTAATAAGAGGTTTAACTAAGAGACGTTGTATGTTTGAGTAAATACCAATATTTAGCTTGATCCAAAATCCTTATAGTATCTGAAGTTTAACAATTGTTATTCTGTAGGTCAATTTCAATGGGATAGGAGTGTTGGGCTGTTAAGATTTTTATCCTGATTTTCTTACTATATTTAAGTTTTATGTTTTCTTAGAAGGAATATAAAAATTATCATAATTACTTGGAGGAAATGTTTTTGACATCTATAAGTAGAAGAACCCCCTTCTCATGCCAGAACATAGTAGCATCCACAATGTAGTCGTTTAAAGAGTCTCGTTTAGGGAGATTTTCTTCCAATAGTTTTCAATGTTTTTTTATATTAATTTTCAATATGTAGGTCACTTGACCAAATTACATCAATAATATATTTTTTAGTATGTTTTTCTTTATCGTCTGAATTATCACTACAATAATTTGCAACTAATAGCTTCCGCATGATGCCCTCTCGATTTCGAATCCAACAAGTGGTATCGGAGCTTACGGTTCAATGGTCCAATGGTGCGGTGAGACGAGATTAAACAGGTTCAAAGCGGTTTCAAAATCAAGCTGCAATAATTTGGATGATAATAAAGATTTTTGTCGAACTACATGTGGAGAAGAAGTTTCAACCATATTTTCAACACTCTTGCTGCTGCATCTTTAAAAATAAAAATAAAATATTACTTTTAAACCAATTTTTAACCATGATTTTTTAAACCTTATTTTTAACCATGGCAAGTAGCAGTTATAAAGATTATATCAAGAACGAAGTTCATGTACGTGATATGAAGAAAAGACGGATCAAGTGAAGAAAATCAAAACAAAAAGGGAAAATTTGTTAGGGTTTTTGCTCTGATTTTTAAGTTTACTTTTTCTTAGAATAAATATAAAAGTTATCATAATTACTTTTATTTTTCCTGAAAGAAAAAGTAAAATTCTTTTTCATATTTGGCTAACCTCTTTCTTGGAGAAAAAGTTTTTGACATCTATAAGTAGAAGACCCCCTTCTCATACCAGAATATAGTAGCATCCACAATGTAGTCGTTTAAAGAGTCTCGTTTAGGAAGATTTTCTCCCAATAGTTTTTAATTTTTTTATATTAGTTTTCAATATGAATTATCACTACGATAGTTTGCAACTAATAGTTTCCGCATGACGCCCTCTCGATTTCGAACCCAACAGGGCGGCGCTTAAAAAATTTAGAAAATTAAAAAAAATAAAAATTCACCTCAATGAGGTTTGAATCCGGAGCATCCCTTCTAGTGAGAACCTTAAGGTTCATCTAAATAAAAATGCACCCAATCAACTGTTTGTTTAATGGATATTTTTATATATTATATATCAAATTTTATATATTTTTTATGTAAGTTTATCTATTTCGTGTCGAGTTTAGTGGGTGTCAGAGCACCCCATAAATAAATGTAGGTCCGCCACTGACCAAACTAAAACCTTAAGTAAAAAGAGAATATGATCATGACCACAAATTCTCAATCAGTTCTGTACATTATGACCACTGTTTCAATTTAGTGTACAAATTAGTGGAACTAGGACCAATTACATAGGATGACAGGGGCCCAAGAATCAACATCTACATACCTTGGGGAAACTCTTTCTTGAAAGCCTTTGGGAGAAATGATCTTAGGTCATCCTTGTGATTTTGGTGTGTAAGTATGAACAAATTCAGACTGTGAAACTGCGAATGGCTCATTAAATCAGTTATAGTTTGTTTGATGGTATCTACTACTCGGATAACCGTAGTGTAGGCCTAGCTTGGCAAAGAGCCAATTGACTTGGACATATTATAAAGATTTTCTCGTTTTAAGTTATACTCCCTTCATTCCACAATAAAGTAAAGACATAAACTTATCATGTTTTTTCATTTTTATCCTCTTCAAAAAGTAAAGATATATGATACATCATTCCCAATGCACATTTAATGGAGGGTAAATTTGAAAAAAAAATTTCAACATTTACCTTGAATTGTGAACCATTCACTTATTTTGAAACACTAGAATTGCTCCAACAATTCACTTATTGTGAAACGGAGGGAGTACGATGTAAGCAACTTTCTCTCGTGTTGCTAAAGGTGGTAAACATGTATGAACTATACTCTGTGTTTACCACTGTTGTCAAATAGGAGTATATAGGTTGGCTTGTCTGAATTTGGGCAGATTAAAATATGACACGCTAGAAAATTACTTGAGTTGCTACAAGTTGGGAGGTATCGTCAAATTATTGTAACAAGTTTATAAGATAAAATTATACGTTTTGTCCTTTAAATAGATTGCTCTTTAATTTTTGTCATTCAGATAAGTTGGTTTTTAATTATTTTTGTTCCACTTAATAATCAAGCTTACACCTAGTAGAGCATAATTTCTTTAGAAAATATAGTTATTTTGAGGTATAACTTATGAAAATTATGATATAAAAATATAAATTTGTGCCAGTGAAAAAATTATTTGTTAGGAAGAAAAATAGGGACAAAAGTGCAAATGACCCCTTACTCTAATCATCCTACTTAGACCACTTACCAAATTAGGCCAAGACTAGTCCGCCCTGATCAAATGAGCCAAAATGGACTCCAGCCCTGAATTTTCTGAAACTCAACATTTTTTTATTTTTTTTCATTTTTCAGGCCTTTGGAAATGGAAATAGAACTGGGCTCTCTATTTTTTCCGGTAGCTCATTGGGCTTTAATATTAGACTCATATTTTGAGGAAAAAATTACATAAATTAACAACCTTAAGACATCAATTACAATTAATAGCAATGGTTTCTCAAAATTATAACTAATAACAAAACTAGTAATATTTTATCTTCTTTAGAGAAAAGCGCGTGTTTTTTACTCATTTTTTTACCCTATCCTTTTGTCACGCCACATAGCATTTTAGTTCCCTCCAACACTTTTTTTTTTTTTTTTCAAATTTCGAATTTTCTCTCTGAACTTGATAAACATTGCATCCAACTATTAAGGTAAGTTTATTTTTACACTTAATGCTTATTATATTTCCATGTAAATTCTTTTATATATTTTATTGTCGATTTTTTTTTCAAATTTTTCATTCTTTTTCTACGATTTCTACTGTAAGGATTTTTTTTGGGGGCAAATTTTTTGTGTGTGTTGAAATCTTTATAGTTCCACTCTAATGGAACAACATGCAAATCGTAGTAGTTCAGTTAGTGGGGTTTGACCGATGAATTTAGTTACCGATGAATTATCATCTTTTAGTTTTGGGTTAACATAAGATGAAGATTTTAACTTGGGTTCTATTAATATTCAGTGTAAGGGAGGTGTTAGCAGCGAAGAAGCGAGATTGAAGCACCGTAACAATCCAAAAAATATTAGGAAAAATTAAACTAAAAATGGCTAGCTGATATATATGTGTAAGATCATTTATTATTAGTGTATATCGGCTAAAAAAATTAAACAGTAAATCTGCCCAGCTATTATGAAAATTCCTAAATATTTAGTGTTGGTTGTTGACTTTTATTTTACCTTGAACTTTTATATTTGTATTTGCTTTTTTTTTTTTTTTTTCTCTCAATTGAGTGATTACAGGTTTTACTATATTGAAAGTTTGCATTTGATTGACTATGGTGAAGCACACAGAGTATTATGGCATATTGGGGGTTGATGTGACGCTACTCCTGCTGAAATTAAGAAATCTTACTCTTTTAAGGTAATTTCTCTTTATATTGTTGTTTTCTTTTCTTGGAGACTTTCAATTTTGAGAATACACTCTATCCTTTGTTAGATATATATTTATACCTACTTGATGATTATTATCTGCCATTTTGATGCGATAAACATGTATAATCCCCTGAAATTGATATATACTTTCTTTCTCGTTCAACTTATTTTTGTTTATGTTTTCTTTTCCCATTTGGATTTGCATTTTCTTTTAGTTATATTTAAGTTTACTTTAGATTCAATATCTGCTAGTAGTCTTTTAGAGTAGTTAGAGATTTATGTGCTAGTAGAAAATAAAGAGAATTTCTAGTGCTAGAGAAATTAAATTGGGGCTTAAATGGATCGACTTAGACATTGGGGAATAAGTCAATATCCCCAAGCACAGCTTCATTAGTTGGCTGATTATGCATAACAAAGTACAAACCAGAACTAAATTGGCTAAATGAGATGTGTGTCAAGATGATAGTTGCATATTATGTGAGCATTTATTCTTTTCCTGTCCTTTTTCACAGCAATGCTTAAATACAACACTGGAATGGATGAACATAACACTAGGGAGGTGCAACGGCTATTGAATAGAATGGCAAGACACGTAGTTGGCAAGATAAGTAGAGGCTTGATTTGGATAGTTTTAGCTGCACTTATCTATCACATATATGACAAGTGAGAATAAAACACTTTGAAATCAAGCAGTACCACAATCACATATGATGATCAAGATAACCACAACCATATATGATGATCAAGAAGATAAAGGAGGAGTGTAAATATAAACGTTTTGATTTCATTAGAAGAAGAATCAATAGCAACCATTTATAAGATTTATATTTATTGTTAAGTTGTAATTGCTATTCATTAGATTTTGGCAATGACATATACTTACTTCTCTTCATAAGCATGATTTTTGTATTTAAAATATTTTTGATATTTATTTGTATTTAAGATATTTGTATTTGTATTTGATATATATTTGCATTATATTCTGGTTACTTAAATTTGGACCATTCATGTATTTATAAAATAGATATGTATATGTAATATAAGTATAATATGTATTCTGTAAATACAAAGTGTCACTGCTTTTAAATGTAAAGTATATACATGACACAGTTTAGATAAGTTTTATGAATACATATTGATAAGATTTGTATTTATGTTAAGTTATATTTGTTATTCATTAGATTTTGACTATGATATGTACTTTTTTTTCTTGATAAACATAATTTTTGTACCAGTTATGTATAAATAAAATACATGAAATGTATTTGTTATCGGTTAGATATATATTTTTTGTTATTGCTAATATTTATATTTATTGCTTACTTGTATTTGGTATTCTTGAGAGGATGACAATGTTTGTATTTTGATGTTTGATAATTTAGATTTGGAACAGTGATGTATTCACAAAATACATATGATATTTTTATGATATATTGTATAATGAGACTGTACGATGTATATTATAGATACATATGGGTCACTGTTTAACATATAATTGTATTTTTGTGTTGTATAGGTATTGCGTGATCAGATATACATAGCAAGAGTATTGCCCAAATTCACTCCACAAATAGGATGTCATACGGTCAACGACATTGAAGATCGTATTAAGTCTATGTTAACGAAGAATCAGTAATGTTTTATAACAATAGCATTTTACCAGATATACATATGTATTTAAGCAGATATGCATATGTATTTATGAGTTATCCATAGATTTTTTTCAATTATGCATATATATCTATGAATAATGCATATTTATGTATGATTAATGCTTATATTTTTTTAAAAAAAACATATGTATTTAAAGTTTTGATTATGTAATTGATATGTATTTATATGTATTTTTTATTTATTACATAAAGGTATGTTAACTTATTCTTAGTTTTTATAGATGGGCATAGGTACATAACAGATTCTCATATGTATTTTTTCAGATTAAAAATTTAGTAAGTGTGGCTTCCAGTTTACAACAACAACAACAACAGACCTAGTATATTCTCACAAAGTGAGGTCTGGGGAGGGTAAAATGTACGCAATCCATACCACTACCTCCAGGAAGTAAAGAGGCTGTTTTCGATAGACCCTCAGCTCAAGATAGAGAATAATATACCAAGGTCGTAATGAGACATGAAACATAATGTATAACATAACAGAGATAAGAGATAAGAAATAATAACCCTAAGTATCAGAGAAATAGGAAAATAAGAGGAATACGAACAATACGGAATAGGAGAATAGAAAACGGATACCCATGTAATAGTAACATGCACTCACAGACCTCATACACCCACCCTACCCAAACTCTCCTAACACCTAGCCACAAACTACACACTCACACTATTCGTCTACCCAAATTCGAGCCCTCCACATCTTCCTGTCTAAGGTCATATCCTCGGTAATCTGAAGCAGCTCCATGTCATGCCTAATCACCTTATTCTAATATTTTTTTGGCCTACCTCTACTCCTCCTGAAGTCATTCAAAGCTAGCCTCTCACACCTCTGAACTGGGGCATCCGTGCCCCTCCTCACCACATGCCCAAACCATCTCAACCTCTCTTCTTGCATCTTGTTCTTTATCAAGGCCACTCCCACCTTCTCTCGGATAACCTCATTCCTAACTTTATTCCCTCTAGTAAGGCCACACATCCAACGTAAAATTCTTATTTCCGCCATCTTCAATCTTTGAATATGAGAGTTCTTGACTGGCCAACACTTCTCTCCATACAGCATGACAAGACGGACTGTCACTCTATAAAATTTGCCTTTAAGCTTAAAGGGAACCTTCTTATCACACACCACTCCCGAGGCGAGCCTCCACCTCATCCAACTTGCTCCAATATGTTTAGAGGCATCCTTATCAATCTCGCTATTTTCATGAATTACAGACCCTAGATACTTAAAACTATCCTTCTTACAAACATCCTAAGAATCCAACCTCGCCACCACACCGTCCTCTTGACTCGAGTCATTAAACTTGCATTCCAAATACTCCATCTTAGACCTACTCAACCTGAACCCCTTAGATTCCAGGTTTCCCTCCAAACCTCCAATTTCCCCTCCCCCCCCCCCCCCTCCCCGCGCATCTTATCAATCAGCACTACATCATCCACAAATAACATACATCACGGCACCTCATGTGATACCCCAAGTTTTCACATTAAATATTTTGCTCCCAAATGTGTTGAGTCGTTAAAGCCTTTTTATCTTTTCAAGAATCCGTTAAGATCTTGGACAAAAATGTGTTGAATTCTGTTCTTTATCATAATTAATAATTTTTTTATGTGGAATTTCTAGATATATGACCCGTCATTGCGTAGAGCATCGGATAAGCTTTCCAACGATATGTGGATCATCTAAAACGGACACTCGAGCGATATGATTATTCCGATCTAACTGTGAATAGTGGTGAACAGTAAATGTGCAGGAAAAAACACTGAGGCCAGGCGAATTTTAGGGTCAACTTCAAGCGATCATAACTCTTTTTACATAATGATCTGGGTGAGCTACTATATATCAACAGAAAGCTCTGAGAGTCCTCTTTTCAATGAAATTAGTTTTATCCAATTTGTCTATCGGAACAAAAAGTTATGATCGATCTACTTCAGCCTATCAAAACAGTCCACCAAACGACAGATTTGACATTATTTGATTTTTAAGGGCATTTTGATCATTCCCACTCCAATCCATCCAGGTAAACCATGGTATCAACCCCATGGTTTTTCTTCAAAATTTTCTAAGGCTCAAACCCCAACCCTACTACTCTAAATTTCATCCTTCTATGTCTCTTGATCGAACCGTAGAAATATCAAATTGATTTGGGATGCGAGTTGATCATGTTAAGGGCTTCGAAAAGCACCCTTTATTTTCATGAATAAAGTTCTGGAGTCGGAAGTTCATATTCATCTTCCATTTTTAGGTATGTGGGGCTTTGAACAAGAATAATTCTTCCGTTCTTGTGCCCGTATCTTTAATTTTTATTATGGATTATTATGAGTTTGGCAAATGAATTTATTTTCAAGATATCCTACCATGAGATTTTGATTATGTATATATGTAAATTGTTCAAGCTTGCCAATTATGATTATTTAATGGATTCATATGGTTCTGTAAGTTGAATTATGTCTAAATAATTCGATTATGAACTTATAAAGATTGGAATTGTAAGTTTTGAATCACATTTGACTATTTTCGTTCTATGAATTGAGATTTAATATTGAGATTCTTGGTGTTTCTGTAAAGAATTGATATATTTTGAACATGTATCCACGTTTTAAGTTCAAGAATGAATTATTGGTATTTTCAAGTGTTTTCGAGCCATGTGTCAAATTTTAAGCTTTCTTATGACGATTTGAGTTATTGGGTATATTGATATCGAAGTTGCAATGAGTCTTGGTATTTTCCGAATGGTTTTGATGAGTTAAATTGTTGAAAATATTACGTATTGAGTCTTCATATCTTGTCCAAATGTCGAGTCGGTTATAGTTCAATGCATTGATACCTTGTTGATGTTGAGAAAGATTAAAATATTTTGAGCTAAAATGTGTTGAGTTAGGAATCCACAAATTGATATGATTTGTTAAATGAGAAAGAGATTTGATTTGGTCTTTATAATAGACCCTTGTGATGTTGTGGTGGATTTCCTAACGCGTCCTGAGCTTGTCGGAAAGTAATACTTAGCACCGAGAGGGAAATTTGGTATTTTTCCAAACCTATGTGCCACCGTAGGGTTGTTTGATGATGATATTACTGGCCAAAGAGTCCGATTGTGATTATTGCAGTTTTAAGGTCGTACTCCCTGGCAAAGAGTATGACGCTCCCGCCAACGGGGGTTTCAAATGTTGGTATTCCACGTAGCTCACGTGGAGTTGTCGGTTATAGGAAACTCCCGTGTCCATAAGATTAAGTTTCTTGAATTACCGAGTCACTCCGAGATTTGAGTCAAAGAGTTGAGATGTTTATGATGTTTTGTGGTCATTTATGATGATTTATAATTACCTATGATGATTTTTGACGATATGATAATTTATGATGATTTAGGATGATTTATCATAACTTATGATTTATAATGATTTACGTGGATTACGAGATTTTATCATATGAATTGTTTATTATGAAATTACGAAAAGTATGATTTGATATAACTCAAGCCAAGCGAGTCATCATTGTCCGTATGCATGTTTTCATGAAATTGATTATACTATTTATATTGTTGCATGCACCCCCACATACTCAGTACATTTCAAAGTGCTGACCCACATATTTCAATGGGCTACATTACTACCAAAATGTAGGTACAAGTTGTAGTGCACATATCATGTTCATCTGGGTCGCAGCTCTCGATCGGCAGGTGATTAGTCCTTTTGATTCAGGGGTTTGAGTTGTTCAGATTTGAGGTGTATTGTATTTTCTGTATTCAGTCGTATTGAGTAGGGGTAGTTGGGAGTCATGACCCGGCTATCTTTGGTCAATACTTGTAGAGGCTTCGTAGACAGTCACTAGTAGTCAGTGCATTCAGTTTCAGATTTGTATATATATGAGCAGAATTGTGACCGTGTAAATTTACTTTCATGTTGGTCAGACTAAGTTATAGGCTGTTTTCGCATTATTCCTTCTATTTTATGTATTTTATTCAGTTACTTTGGGTTATGCCAGATGAAGGGTTAGTGTGGGGTCACTTGTGACCTTAAGCACCGTGTGACGTCTCGGGATCCAATTTGGGGCGTTACACCTCACCTTGAATACTCTGCGTCAACACGTCCATCCTCAGCGCAAAAAGGAACGAGCTAAGAGTCGATCTCTGATGCAAACCTGTCTCGACTAGAAAATACCCTGAGTCTCCTCCCGCCGTCCTCACCCCGATCTTTCCTCTATCGTATATGTCCTTAATAGCTCTGATGTACGCCACCGAAACTCTTCTCACCTCTAAGAATCTCCAAAGGACCTCCCTAGGGACTTTGTCGTATGCCTTCTCCAGATCGATGAACACCGTGTGCAAATCCTTCTTTCTTTTTCTATACTGCTTCACCAATCTTCTCACCAGGTGGATTGCCTCTGTTATCGAGCGACCAGGTATAAAACCAAACTGATTCTCCAAAATGGACACTGCCCTCCTCAATCTCTGCTCAACCACTCTCTCCCAAATCTTCATAGTGTGACTCAACAGCTTAATACCCCTATAGTTGTTGCAACTCTGAACGTTACCCTTGTTTTTATATAATGGAATCATCGTACTCCATTTCCAAGCCTCAGGCATTCTCACAGTTTTGAAAAACTATGATGTTCTATGTCTTGTACAATATATTCATAATGAATTAAGTTAAGCAAGTTCAGTAAAAAAAAATTACAACAATTTAACTATAACAAGTTCAATAACATCAAATATTTTTATAAAAATTTATAATCATATAATTATCAGTGTAAAAATGAAGCTATTATTTTTTGACATAATGTTACATCATGAACATATCAACATTTAAACTTTAACTGCAACATTTAAACTATAACAATATTATTGTACATTTTTTCATACACGCCACATACATGCATAATGTGGTACATTATTGTACACACCACCAACAACTTTTATGATGCTTGCAGTTTCATTATATATTTTCTTTCATCGTATGTTTTCTTTAGATTCTCAAAAAACCAAGTTCAAGATGCATCATTTTCAAAATCAAAAACACCATATGCCAAAGGAAATATATGTCGTGCATATTGAAAAAATACATATAAGAATACATGATTTTTATACATAAAATACTGCATATGTATATTATAAATATATACAGCTAAAAACATATGAAACTGTCAGTGAACACATAAACGTACTGTATATGTATATTATAAATACATAAAGCTGGAAACATATGTAATCTTTACAATGTTGTCTATATGTCCATCTACAAGTTTGTTTAACAAGAATAGGTATGCTTCTCATTCTCAATCTCCAGAACACAAAAAACAGTAAAAATAAAATTAAATATCAAATATGTACTATATACAACAACTAATTCGTATATACAAAACTGCAAAAAGAATTCCAATGAAAAGAAATTTTTATTCGAATACTATTTATCATCGACTTAAATTCAAATTTAACGTATAACAATTGTATCTTAATTTTCACATTACATAACAACACAAATAACTTTGAATTTAAAAAAAAAAAGAATTTCGATCAAATCATTTTTTTTGAGAACTGATAAAATTCATATACGATCTCAGATTTTTGAATTTCGCGACTGTTACGCAATTTTGTTACAAATATTTTAGTAATTTTTGCAATTTTATTTTATGAAAATCACAAATAGAATCAAGTTTGTTTAAATCTCAAATACGTACTATATACAACAACAAATTCATATATACAAACTGCATATGTATATTATAAATACATACAACTGGAAACATATAGAAACTGCCAATGAACACATAAACGTACCGCATTTATATATTATTAATACATATAGCTAGAAACATATGTAGTCTTCATAATGTTGTTTATATGTCCATCTACAAGAGTGTTTAACAAGAACAGGTATGTTTTCCATTGTCAATCTCCAGAACACAAAAAAAAACAGTAAAAATTAAATTATATATCAAATACGTACTATAACAACAACTAATTCGTTTATATAAAACTGCAAAATGAATTCAAAAAGAAAAAACAAATTAGTCGAACACTAGTTATCCTAAACTAAAATTCAAATTTAATGATAAAAATTTCATCTCAACTTTCAAATAACAGAACAATAAGGGCAAATTTGAAATTGAAAAAGAAAAATTTGCTTAAACAATTTTTTTTTGACAACTGAGTAAATTGATATACGATCTCAATTTTTTTAAAACCTTCGACTACTACACTAATTTGTTATAATTTCTTCATCAATCTTCGCACTTTTATTTTAGTAAAACCACAAATAGAATTAAATTTGATGATCAAAATGTTAGTCGATTAGCATAAAAAATAAATTGAAGGAAAACGCTTTTGAATTTGAATATTTATTTTGGATTTGAATTGAGATTCTGATTATAAAAATCGTTTTTGATTTGAATTAGTAGCTGTAATTTAATGGCTGTGGTAAAAAAAGAGTTCTAAAAGTTTAAGAAATCTGTAAAATTAAATGTCCCTTAAATTAAGGAACCGTTTGTTCCTTATTAAACTCAAACAAATTTGAGTTAAATTAGGAACAAAATCTTTAATTGTATATGTATTTTAAATAGCAACGGTTTACTCAAATACAAAATACATATTGTTATTTTTTATAATTTTGAAACTGTTGCTATAAAAGTTACAATTAAGGCTCTATAGTTGCTATTTCTGAATATTTCCCTATTTTCAATGTTATGACATTTATATTTTCTGACATGAACTATTTGTGTAAGTTCAACTAGCAAAGAAAATGATATACTTTTCCTAAACCATGCGCACACTAGATCGCCCTTTTAACTTTTAAAAGTTTTAAATTTCCTATTAAAGGTTACATCATCCACCTTATTTTTATTGATATGATCACTAACGCTTGCACCAATAGCTGCCCACCCTGAAATGTCATTTGACAGAACGGATTCTCGCAAACAAGGGCCCTTGAGCTATCTGCACTACTTTAATATCCGTACCCATTCAAATCCTATAATATTTTATTTTCTTTTTAACATTGTTTTATTGGTCTAAATTTTATGCACTAAGGATTGTCGGGGATAATGCTCTCTTCACTCCATTAAGTCACTGACATAAAATTTATGATAAGCTTGAAAAACTGAATGGACCAATCAGAATGAGGCAGAAGAGTTTATTTACACTTGGACTGCCTACCCCCTACAACTATAAATAGAAGGGTTACATAATTTTCTGGGTCATTCTGCAAGCATTGGAGAAAGCTCTGCATTGACTACATAACTCTTCAAAGAATTGATTGACGAAGTTTTGTCCAGAGATCAACTCGACAAGATGAAGTGTTGTCTGACGTTCTTTGAGATCCAAATGCATTTCTAGGAGGTTCAAATCATCCTACATTCGAGAAACACGCAACTGACGACCCTCGAATCAGAAAAAAAACTTTGGAGAGAAGAATCAAGAGAACAACAGAATTGTACTTACAAGATTCATAAAAATAAAATTATTCTTTTTATTTATTTTATTTTTACTTACAGTTAATTTTCAGCACTACGAAAATTTATTGCGAACAATGAGTTCAGTACTAAAAGAAGAAATATATTAGGAGGTTAAATACAACAGTAACAACATGTGCTTGGAACAAGAAAATCAATTGTCAAAAATAATTTTACACAATATTATTTTTCTTGAGAAAAAAAATAATTTGATAGGTTTGGTAAATTCTCTATTTAAATATAAAAATAATTTATTGTTGTAGGATTAACTGATTTTATGATAATTTTTTTAAAAATAAAAGTAAGTTATTGAATAATAAATTTCATCATCATTAGATTGTAAATGAGGTCTATAAACATATATGATAAAGAAAAGTGTAATAAATAGGTCAAACCTATTGACAACCTCCTAAATTTGACACGATCTTTCACTTTGGCACCTCAAATGGACGTTGTTCACTTTTGGCAACTTATGTAGCTATAAGTGTGTCATTTTGACACCTTTTGCTGATTCAGCAAAGAGAGTGTATTACACTTGCTTTTAAGCGCGTTTCAGGGATATTTTCATAATTTTTTCATCTTCCCTCTCTTTCTTCCTCACTCTTTCAATTCATATTTTTTCTACCATTTTTTTCCTTTCCTTAACACATCCATACATGAATTTCTCCTTCATTGATCGAATTAAAAGAGACAAAAAAAAAAAATCAAGAAACAAGGTTAATTCACTATTTGAGAAATAAGAATGGTTGATTTTAACAAAAATCAAAAAATTTTCTTCTTTAAGAAATCAAGAAATAAGAATGGTTGATTTTTCTTTGTGTTGATTTTAATAATTGTTATTTCTTAAAATGAGTTCCCTTCTTAAAATGATTTTTCATTCATTGATCGAATCAACAGGAAAAAAAGAGAGGAGAAAATCAAGAAAAAAAAATTCACCATTTTTGTGAATTTAAGCTTTTTTTTTTTTTTTTTTTTTTTAGAGATTATTATGTTTCAATTCACAAAGCTAATGAACATACACAAAAACATAACATATTTCTACTAACTGTGTTAAGATTTCAACAAATTCTTCCCTATACACTTTATTATTTATTGGAGATGATATCATATTGAGGGTTGGGAAAGAGGGTGAGGGATGGGTAGGCTGGGAACGGGCAGGTGGTGAAGGGGGTGGGTGGGTTGGAGAAGACGGATGGGAATGGGTGGGGGGGGAGAATTAAATTTTATAATTTTTCATAATTATTTAAGTTAAAAAATTGCCAAGTGTCAATATGTGATTGGTATTTTTTTTAATTAAAAATAGTTATTTAACAATTAATTTGGAGAAAAACAAGAAATGTCATAATATTTTTTGATCACTTTACACGTTATCGGCGCGTGTAATGCACGGACACGCTATATTTTTGCCGATTCAGCAAAAAGTGTCAAAATAACATCCGCGTATGCTATTTGACATGTCAAAAGTGAACAACGTCCACTTGAGGTGCTAAAGTGAAAGATCGTGTCAAGTTCAGGGGGTTGTCGACGAATTTGACCGTAATAAATATGACTGAGACATTGATCGACTGATTGTTTTTTTTTCCTAATGAATTTTTACTTTCCTTCATATTCATTGGGTAAATAATATACAAATTTGGATTACTTTTTTATCTATTGTTATGATATTTTTTCTTTAAATATTATCCGCGCATCACGAGGATACTATTACTAGTTAGATCTAACAGCTGGAATGATGTGTTCCAACATTCTTTTATGCATCTCTTAAGATTGAAGTGAGATTTGGAATATTGATCTCAAGTTATTTTCTTCCTTCTTTATTTATTTACTATTATTTTCATGCCCATATAGCCTAGCTGGTCTATGATTTTACATAATTGTCAACTCTAATGGGTTTCATTTGAGGGGAAAGAACACTGTGATTGAGTAGTGGGAGCAACGTGCTGATTTTTCAACTGTCTTCCAACAAATATATATAAGAATAAGCCCCGATTAAGTTTTCAAAGGTGTTTTTTCCTTTCTTCTTAAAACGTGTATGAAAATCGTAACCACCAAAAATAAAATGGACAACTAATTCGATATGTCAGCTGACTAACCACTTCTAACCCCCATAAGCCTTATAATAATGTTACAACAACAGTAATATATACTATTTTCCTTTTTTGTTTTCATATCGTGTGTTCATATACTTGATGAGTATTTTTTTTAATGTGACGATCTTTTAATTATGTGAGCGTCCAGCTATAAAGAAAGGTAATTTCTGCTTTAAAATTGGTACGACTACATACTTCTTTTGCTTGGGCCCTTTCGACCCAAATCCAGTAGGCAATCATATAAGTCCATTTTAGCAATTATAAAGCAGAATTGAAAGTCAAAACCAACCACAATACATGGTATATAATAAAAAGAGAAAAAAAGAATGTACAATCTCAAGAATCTAGTGTTACGACTACAAGAGCGTCTGAAATACTTTCAGACTGTTTTTAATATACTCTAATGTGCGCAAGAAAGAAAAGACGGGATAAGAAAAATAGAATAAGGAGTCAGATATTGCAGAACAACCAAACAACTGCCTCAAGAACTCCAAGCAATCACCAACTAGGAGAAAGATCACAGGTTATCCGTGCTGGGGACAAATTGTGCATGCAAAAGGTGCAACAAACAAGCATGAGTACGTAAAACATATATGCTCAGTGGTATTGTCAACCCACCCTATATAAATCAATGACGAGAGTTGATTTTACCATTTCAAACTCACAATATCTCAACAACTAATAATCCATCAATACAATCGGTTTGGAGACAAACATATGAACTAGCTATACAGATAAAATAATAATAATAATAATAATAATAAAACGAAAAGCTAGCTAAGAGAGAGAACAAATTAAACCTATTGACAATTAAAAAAAAAGAAATTTAATTTCCACCTTGTGGCCTTCTCGTGGCTTTCTTAAGTATACAATTACAAGTCCATTAATATTATATAAATGGATCACTACTCCCAATTCTTGTTCATCATATTCTTTAAGTCTAAATTCTAAAATCATAGTTGAGTTGTAATTTTCCTCTTTATGGCGATGGCGCCTCTGCAGGTTTTCTTGTTTGCATGCGCCATTGCTCTTCTAGCTTCTTCATCAATGGTTTCTGCTGAAGTTATCGAGCATTCTTTTCAAGTATATAACTCTCCTCTTTTTATTTCCTATTTATGCAAATTAGGTTCTCCTTTTTTGCACCCCATCTCGAGAAAATAAATATGAAATTTACATATATATATATATAGAGGTGTCAAAAAAAAGTTTGTGTTAATAAATGAGTATGCTATTGACTCACCCAATTGTTATTTGAGTTGAAATGGATTAAAAGATGGGTCATAACCTAACTCTTCTTTTTTTGCAATTTGTCTAAGTATAGTCCTAAGTAATTTTTTTTTTCTTTGTCCTGGTTATACATAACATATCAAATAGAAGTTTATTTCTGGAAAAAAAGACATTTTAACAAGGTAAATGTTTTGTGAAGACTTTCCTTTTGATCCAAGGGTCTAGCGGAAGCAACCTTTCAACCTCACAAGAGTCGGGGTGAAGTTTGTATACATCCCACTCCGTCAGACCTCATTGTGGTATTACAATGGATAAGCTATTGTTGTTGTTGTAAATGTTTTGTGAGTGATAAGATTATGTATTTGGTTGGTGTAGGTGCAAAACCTTACTATAAACAGGTTATGCCGTAGACAAGTAATAAATGCAGTAAATGGAAGTCTTCCTGGTCCAACTCTACATGTACGTGAGGGCGACACCCTTGTTGTTCATGTCTTCAATAAATTACCATACGATCTCACTATCCATTGGTATGTCATTCACGTTAATTTAATTAAAGGATTTAACTTATATACATTGCTAGCGCATAGAAATTTTATACTATCAATGTTTAATTAATCACAAGAGGTTGTTATTTCATTTTTAATATCAAAATTAATACCATACTAAAGCGTAACGTGTGGTTACCATAAGATCTCCAATCAAATCTTTCTTTCTTTTTTCCTATCAAATTTCACTTTCTGCAGTTTTTTTTCTGGGTCTCATGATGTCTCAACTTTCAATCGTACAAAGTAGTTGGTTATTTATAAATGTATGTAAAAAACAAGGACAATTTGAATTTTTGTATCAAGTACTAATTATTGATCGTATTCATTGATACACGGTGGATTCTGAGAATCAAATCTTCGTTTTGAAATTTTAAAGATGTCGTTTAAGATAATGTCAGTCATTAATAATTTATACTACTACAATTTATAGTTAGTTAAAGAAATGGCTTAAAAAGGAGCTAAACTTAAAAAGTACTATCTTGTCACTTATGCATGGATTGACGTACTATGTAATTTTAACATTTAGCTTGGTGGACCTGTACTATGTCCAGATAACAAATGTATAAGTAGGAATATTCACTTTACAAACCAGACATAGTATAAAGGTCCACTGAGCTATTTTGTCTATATTTATTAGTATATATTATATTATAACGGAATGCTAAGATTTATGTTATACGCAATGAAGGCACGGAGTATTTCAGCTATTGAGTGGGTGGGCGGATGGACCGGAGTTTGCGACCCAGTGTGGAATCCGACCGGGCAGTAGCTACACATACAGGTTTAATATAACGGGACAGGAAGGAACCCTGTGGTGGCATGCACACGTCTCATGGCTACGAGCCACAGTTCATGGTGCCCTCATCATCCGCCCCAAAAGTCAACGCTCTTACCCTTTCCCTAAACCTTTCAGAGAAGTCCCCATCCTCTTAGGTATATATTATATTTATCTCAACCCCTCATCTTTTATTTATTCCTCATTTCATATTTTTAATTGCATTATTAACAGTGATTAAGACAATTAGGCAAATCACGTTAAACCCACTTATGTATGTGTCTTAAGTTGTTTAGATTCATAATTTGAGCATTATGAATTTGAATTTGGAATTTGGAATTCTACATTCATTTACAGGGTTCAATATCTATTATTGCACTATTTGTAATTATTTATGTGGATTTCTTAAATATACCTATAGTATCCGAGCTAACATTACTGAATTAAGATGAATGACTAGATCTGCCCCACTACGAGGCATTGCTACATGGAGAAAATTACTCGAGCAAGTAATTTCGTGAATATTTTACGTACGTGTATTAATTTCCTCTAGTAGGGATCCACAAACATTTTCGCCGAGCACAATTGGCTGGTCCCCAAGAATTTAATCGTATAATTATGGTAACACGTTGGAAATTAGAAATAAATAGACGCAAAGCATAATTTATATGTGATTGAAAACCCAAGTTCTTAATTATAATCCATGATTTACTAATAAAAGACGAAATGTAAGTCTATAGATTTGTGAGTTTCTGTTTAATTAAGAATATCATTGAAAATGTGCTAATTGTAGGTGAATGGTGGAATGCCAATGTTGTAGACGTGGAGAATGAAGGGCTAGCTAGTGGTGCTACACCTAATAACTCAAATGCTTACACCATTAATGGCCAACCAGGCGATCTTTACCCTTGCTCTTCTAATAGTAAGAAATATATACACACGTACACCACAAATTAACTTCTTTACATAATCTTGTCTTTTTGTACTGTGGCTAACTTAAGTTTGTTGCTTTTCATTTCCATTAGAAACATATAAGCTAAAGGTGAAACAAGGAAAAACTTATCTCCTCCGTATCATTAATGCTGCTCTCAATAACCAGTTATTTTTCAAGATCGCGAATCATAATATGAAAGTCGTGTCAGTAGATGCTGCCTACACCAACCCGTACATCACTGATGTAGTTGTTGTGGCACCTGGTCAGACGACTGATGTCCTCCTGACAGCCAACCAAGCGCCTGCGGCGTACTACATGGCTGCAAAACCCTATGTTAGCGTAGTCGGGGTACCATTTGACAATACCACTACCACCGGAGTTATAGTCTATGAAGGTATGGATCTAGCTAGTCTTCTTTTACAATCCTGCTTGTAAGTATACTAAGTGAAATTAACTTATGTATGCAGTCAACGTAAAACTTCTTTGCAAGGTCAACATAATTTAACATGTTATAGTAGGTTACAACCATTTTATCACATATGTTGCCAGTTAGATCTTATAACCATAGAAATATACTTGCCATTATTATCTCATAAATGACTTGATTGTGAAGAGAGAGCTTTTCTTACATTGTTACGGTCAGTGCATGAAACATAAATTCTTAAACAATTTCTAGTCATCTTTGAATAATTTTTTTTATGAAGGTTCAAAACCATCAACTCCAAAAATGCCAATCCTACCAGCCTTCAACGACACAACAACAGCTCACAAATTCTTCACCAATTTGACTGGGCTTGTAACTGGGCCATTTTGGATTCCTCCCCCTCGCCAAGTGGACGAGCACATGTTTGTCACTGTTGGGTTAGGCCTAATTGCTTGTGGAGAAGCAGGAAATGCAACATGTGCAGGCCCAAATGGGCAACGATTTGCTGCAAGCATGAATAATGCATCATTCCAATTACCCACCAAGATGTCAATGTTAGAGGCATTTTTCAACAATGTCCCAGGGATTTACACTACTGATTTTCCAGACCAACCATCATTGAAGTTTGATTATACAAATCCGAATAATAGCTTTAATCCTGCAATTATAATGACTACAAAATCTACAAAGGTGAAGAAACTCAAGTTCAATGCCACAGTTGAGATTGTGATGCAAAATACTGCTTTGATTGGGGTAGAAAACCATCCAATTCACTTGCATGGATTTAACTTCCATGTCTTGGCTCAAGGCTTTGGCAATTACAACCCCACAATTGACTCAAAAAAATTTAACCTTGTTAACCCACAAGAGCGTAACACTATCGCTGTCCCGGTTGGAGGATGGGCCGTTGTTAGATTCCGAGCTAACAATCCAGGTAATGTTTTAAAAGATTAGTCGTTTCAATTTTATAATAAACTTTTCTTTCAATATATCCCAAAAGATATCTTTTATATTTCAGAAACAAAATAATTTTAAAATTTTTGTTGACCCTAATAAAATGATTGATTGCTTCACAAATGTCTAATATCTGTTTTAGACTAAATTTCGAAAGTCTTCTTTATTTTTTATTAAGTTCAATCATACAATATGTGTAAATTGAGATGAAGGGAATACATTTTTTCAAGAGATAAAAGTTAGATGTTTTACTTAACATTTTGCATAAGCTAATTGTCCTAATAAGAATTAAGTGAGTTTTATATAGGGATAGATAAATAACACTGAAGTCATTTTAGTGAAGATTGACTTTTCTTTTTTCCCTTAAACCTATTGGCTAAAACAGGTGTATGGTTGATGCATTGTCATTTGGAAGTGCATATGCCTTGGGGATTAGCAACAGCTTTTGTCGTAGAGAATGGGCCAACACCATCAACCAAACTACCTCCACCACCACCAGATCTACCTAAATGCTCGTCTCCATGATAGTGTTTTCCCTGTCTTTTTTTTTTTGAGAGTAGCTTATTAGTTTTTTTTGCATATTTCAGAAATAAATTTTTGTTCAATAAATTTTCTTTGCCAGTTGTACTAAAGAGTCAGATTATTTACCTTTGTCTCATTATTTAAAATTCATTTGATTAATTGTATATTGAATCACTATTGTTCAAGAATATACTCTCTGATTATGAAGCTATATTTCTATCGTTAAGCTATATTTCTATCCTTCTTTCTATTTTGGAAAAAGTAAGTATAAATGAAAATAGCTAGTCAAGTTTTCGGAAGGGTTACAAAGATTCAATAAAGAAAAAACGGGGAAAGAGGCTCATTGATTAACAGTTGTAGAGTGAATAAATTTACATATTTTTTTTTTGGGAACAAAGTACACACTTATAATGAAATTGTTAAAAATTAGCATATGCTTGGAAAGTAAATTTACTTGACAGATTAAAACCTCGATAAATACTCATTTATACCCAGCGGTGAAATTTCATCTATCGTTCTTACAGGTCGTTTGGTAGAGAGTATTATGTAGACACGTAATTTTGTCCCTCCCCGAAAGCATTTTTACCATTTTACCCTCGTCTTAGTGTGTGCCCTCATCAGTGTGATAACCCCTTTACAAAAAGACAAAAATAACAATTCCTATCTAATTTTATCTTATTCTAACAACCCCTACCTATTAAAAATGACACATTACCATCACCACCCTAACTATCCATGTGATCCCCTCTTTTTTCTTGTCCACAAAGAAAGAATATATGGGGGACCCACCAAAATTTCCACATCATAACAAATCCATGCCCATTATAAAAGAAAAATTCTAAGAGGGAAAAAGAGGAGGCTCATTCTTTGATCATCATCTTCTCCACAATAACAACAATCACAAAATAATCTTCCTCACAAGAACAACAACAACAACAACAAAAAAAAAAAAGGGTGCCGGTGAACAGTACGGGTGAACAGTACCGGTGAACAGTAACGGCGTGAAAAGTGACGGTGAACGGGTCATTATTTATTGAGTTGGATTGTTGGTGTTAAGGTTCGGCTCGAGGTTTTCGGGTGCGGACTCTCTTTATTCGAATAACATTGAGTTTGAAAGCTTCAAATTTAAGGTCCAATTCTCTCTTCTCTTTTATTTAATTCTTATGTGATTGTGATTGCGTGTGATTCGATACCGTGGTTTGTTTGTTAATGTGAACTGTTGGTGATATTTGGGTGTGTGATGTGCTAAGCATGATTGGTGAATTTTCGTTATTCTCGATTGGTGGATTGTGTATTGAAATGGGTTAATCATGTGGTTGAAAATGAATTAAGGTGAGGATTAAAAATGGAGGAAAATGAATATTGATTAATTTTGATGTATTGATAATGTTGAACATGATAGAATTGTGATACGTTGAACTTGGTAGGCAAACGTAGGCCGGGTAGGCAAATTTAGGAATAACGATTTGTTGGAGTGTTTGAATATGTGCGTGAATGGTACTTTCTACTTTATTGCACGAAAAGTTTAAATTGTACTCATTTGGCCGGGGAATGCCCCGAAGGATTTGTATTGATTTATCCGAGGAATGCCCCGAAGTAGCATGTACGCAAAGGAGGCTCGTGATCAAGGCCCGGAACGTTGGGTGGAGTTTAGTTTAGGATTAGTTTAGAATAGAATAGGTTTTATATTTCAGCACCTCTTTTATTTTGGTTTGTATAATTTGGACTGAACATTATTTTGGTTTGTTTTTAATTTTGTGTGATTTGTTTGTTTGCTTGTTTTGTGTGTTTATGTGTTTTGTACATTTATAATGTCAAATTAGCCGATACGCTCCACCAAGCAACCGTGATCGAACCACGGGATCGAGGGGTGCCCAACACCTTCCCCTCGGTCAACAGAGTTCCTTAGCCGGAATCTCTGTTTGCGGATCAGTTTTTAGAGTCAAACCGTTTCGAAAAGGATTTTTCAAAGGTGACTTGGCACACCGGATTATGCCAAGTGGCGACTCTGAATAAGAAAAAAAAATAATGTAAATAATCCTTTTTTTCGAAATAAATTTTTTATTTTTTTCACCTTAATAATAAAACCCTTTCGAACTTAAAATACATATCTTTTTTGGGAGTCAAAAAAGGGGTGTGACAACTCTGGCGACTCTACTGGGGATCTTTTCAGAATTCGGTCTTATTTTTTGAGTCGTATCAGCTTTGTTTGGCATTATGGGTGTATAAACATTGATTGTGATTATTTTTTGTGTTATTGTTATCACTGTTATGCGTTTTCGTGCTCTTTGTGTACAGTATTTATCCTATATGTTATTGCTTTTATATCTGGCATCATGTGTCTACCCCCAGGCCTTCTTTTTGCAATAAGTCCGTAGTACACGTGTTGTAAACGACCTCTAGTTGAGTCACCCTTATATTAGGGGGTAGCAATCGGTGTTATAGAGTAGGTGGAAAGCAAAGCAGCCACTATCGACCATACGCTCCCCCAAACAGCCTTGTTAGTGAACCACAACGTAGGTCAGACTTTATGTCATGTTTATGTGCATCATACTGAGACCTAGCGGAACCCACATGGCCCTTTGTAGGAGACTCACCTCTAAAGCATCCCTACGTGCTAACTGTTGCATCTTTAAGGGTAACGTGGTCATTTGACGGACTGATTTGAAAAAAAAATATTTGTTAGGAGTAAGGTGCGTAGGCAAAAAAATGAAAAAGAAAAAAAAAGAAAAAAATAGGAAAAGTGAGTCGAAAAGAATGAATCAAAAGGAGTGTCGTAGTTTATTTTAGAGTTCTTTATGGTTTTTTTTCTTCACGATCCAAAAACTCAAAAAGATTTTTTTTACGTTTTGCATTTATCTTCTCAAAGTACCGTAAGTTCAACAAAAAAAAAGGGTTTTGTTTGCCTTTTCTACTTATTTGTCAAAAGAAAAAATACCAAAAAGATTTTTCTTCATAATTGATGGTGTCAGTCTTAGTTGAAGTGTCTAGTTGAAAATCCAAAAAGTTTTTATTCGTTTGTTTTTGGTTGTGTCTCTTAAGTTAGGGTCAATTTATTAGTTAATCGTTAATTGTCCAATCTGGACGAACTACGCATCCCTGATTCTCCTCTTTCGGGAGTGAGATACGTAGGCAGCCTATTGTTGGTTCAGGAATCTTATTTGAAAAATTCAAAAATATTTCTTCACTCTCCATTTAGAGTAGGCATTTCATATACGTCTTTAAAAGAAAACTACAAAAGGATTTTCCTTTAATAGGTTCAAGTTTCATTTTCACATGAAATTCAAAAATCGAAAATCCAAAAAGATTTTTTCTTTGGTAATCACAGGTTTCATTTTGTATAGAGATTTAAACCTAAAAAAAAAGATTTTCGTCAATTCTTTTGACACTTTGTTTCAAGAAAGAAAAAAGAGTTTAATTGGCCATTTTGGCAAAACTTCACGAACTACGCACGCCTTTCGGGGGTGAGATACGTAGGCGCCCTTCTTGAGTTTGGTGATCTTTTCAAGAAAAAAGAGAGGTTTTAAAAAAAACTATTGAACTCTAACCATTTGCTATCTCTTGTCCAGTTAGTTTAAGGTGGTTGGTTTGTGGCATTTTGGTTGGTCCTCCATATTTCTCCAAGTCACAGAGGAAGTTATGGCCAACAAGGATACTGAGTTAGTTGTCACTAATCAGATAGGCAGTTTGGTGAATTAGAATGTAGGAGATAATGAAGAGATTCGAAAATTAAGGTGAAAAATAATAGAAATGCATCGAGCTTGGGCTAATGGGTTGCCGCCTCCTCCAGTTCCCACTGATAATCTGGAATATCTTTCTAGCTTGCCTCCCGTGTGACATGCACAATTTTCCATTTTTGTTGATATGCCACAACATGCATCAGGATCGACTCCGGGGCAACAATATCCAACCACTTTCAAGGTTCATTTCCTCACTCCCCAATCCAAGGCTACCATATACTTTGCTCCAGCTGTTGTTCATGCTTTTGCGGCGCCACCCCTACTTGAAGCTCCTACTTTTGATGTTCATCCACAAGTTGTGCCTCCTTACTCTACAAGAGAGCCTGCATTGAATATTTTTAGTGATCTACATTATGCTCTCGAGCCCACATTTAAGTCGACTGGTCCTTTCGATTGCCCTAACCGCCTGAATTTCCTCCTAATACTGAGAAGCCTGTTATGATAGAAGAACAAGAGGAAATAACTAGATAATTGAAAAGTTTGGAACTGACTATGAAAAACTTACAAGGACTTGGGGGTACAAAAGTGTCTCCTATAAAGATCTGTGCATGTTTCCAGGTGTACATCTTCCTTTTGATTTTAAACTGCCGAAGTTTGAGAAGTATGATGGACATGGTGATCCTGTAGCACATTTGAGATGCTATTGCAACCAGCTAAGGGGCGCTAGAGGGAAGGAAGAACTACTCATGGCTTATTTCGGGGAGAGTCTTTCAGGCCTAGCTTCGGAATAGTTTGTTGATCAAGACATTGACAAGTGGATTAGTTGTGATGACCCAGCTAATGGATTTGTGCAACAATTTCAATACAATGTGGAGTTGATAACTGACGAAAAATCCTTAACTGGTATAAAAAAGAAGAATACTGAGAATTTCAAGGAGTATGGGATCAGATGGTGCGAACAAGCTGCTAGAGTAAAACCGCCAGTGAAAGAAAACAAGATAGTGGAAGTGTTTATTCAAGCTCAAGATGAAACATATTATCAACACTTGTTACCTATATTAGGCAAGCCATTTATTGAGGTCCTCAAAATGGGGGATATGATAGAGGATGGAATTAAGAACGGTCGCATTGTGAGTTTTGCAACATTAAAAACGACTGCTCAAGAAATTCAAAAAGGTCTGGGAAGTGTTGGAGGAAAGAAGAATGAGGAAGATGCATTTGCCATTATAGTTGGACAACAAGCACGGGCAAGAGGACCATACCATCGTTACCCACATGCTCAAACCCAAGTTTATGCCTAATTTCCACAGAATCTTTCCCAAAATCCATTATATTCCATTCCCCTACCTCCATATCAAGTGTATAATGTGCAACCATATGTTCAACCCCCATCTAACCCACACTGGCGTGCGCTAACTCTATTGAGTCATCCTCCAACTCCACATACACACCGAAACCCTTCTAGGCTCGGTTCTCAATTTAAGCCAAACAATGAAATGAGGCAGAAGTTGAGGGATAGCTTCACACCAATTGGAGAGTCGTATGCAAGTTTATTCCAGAGATTGGTACAACAAGGCGTGATCACTCCTCTCCTTGGATATACTCCTGACCCACATTTAAGAAGTTTTGATCCTAATGTATGATATGCATATCATTCTGATGTTCAGGGTCATAGTACTGAAGATTGTCGTACTTTGAAAAGAGAAATTAAAAAGATGATTCAAGATAAATCAATCATGGTGCAGAACATTGACAGTGAGGAAAGCTCTAGTCATGCTGATATGCAAACCAGTGGCTAAGATGTGAGGCTGAGCAATTGAGAAGTCACCCCTCTCCCTACTAGGAAGAGGTCTGGTAGCTTGTTTTGTTTTATTTTCTGTTGTCCGAATTATTTCAGGCTTGTAGTTCTGGATCTATCTTGTTTTGTCCTGTTTTCGTTTATGTTCAAACTCTTTTATCTTTTGTTTCAACTAAATGGAGTGTCCCATTTTCCTTTGTATTTTAAATATGTGTTGTTTGTTTGTTTTCTTAACATAGCATATTTTATGTTGATTCTAGTGATATGACATGCTAGCAGAATTTTCAGTCAGATCTTAAAATCTAGTTTAAGCGTGAATATTAAATTAGAGGGTTAAAGTTAGAAAAAGAGAGCATCTAAGAAAATAGATAGAGTGCTGGGGCATTTGGTGATCAAGTTGAAGCCTTCTTTGAAAAGTAAGGCCATTATTTTGAGGATCGTGAGAATAACTTGGTCATCAATTGAAAGACATACCTCAATTAGGTCAAGTAGTGAATGCGCGATCCTATGTCAAAAGGAACAAAAAAAAAATTAGTTCCACGAGGTCATGAGTTCTTTAGCATAAGGAATGTACAACGAAAGTGGAGTTGTATGTTTGACAAGGGTAGAAGAAGAATTGGAACACATGCTCAGTTAAAATTAGTGTTGTTAAAGTGTCAAATGATCTTCATCTTTCACTTTCATACTGCATGATAAGTACTTGCATTTTCAAGGATTGATATAACGAAGGCATTTCATTCTGCTAGCCAAACATTGTGTGATCCTTTGTTTACCCCATTTGAGCTTTAGTCCTATTTTCTTTCCTATCCCTCTTTTGAAATCAAGATAAAATCAGCAAAACTCAAAACCAAAAGTGTCGAGTGAAAAAATAAAGTCAAAAAAGTTGCAAAAGGAGACAAAAATGTTTTCAAAAAAAGAGTGTCAAGAAAAAAGAATCGCAAAGTGAAAAGAGAGAATAAAAGAAAAAAAGAGTGTCAAGAAAAGTAGAGTTAGAAAATATCGAAGAGAAAAAGAGTCAACAAAAGAAAAAATCAGAATCAAGCAAAAGAACAAGCTGCTAGAACTACGCGTGACCTAATTCTCCTCTCTCAGGGGTAAGATACTTAGGCTGCGCTACTAAGGGCTCGGTCCAACCAAATAAATAATTTAGAATCACCCAGTCAAAAGAAACTGAGGCATGAGTTAATCCTCATTGTTTGAGTCGATTTCAATAGCTGTAATTTCTAACCCACTTTAAGTGTCGTTTGGGCCCCATGCGATCCTTTCTTTCTAACCTTATCCAAAAGCCAAGTTACAACCAAAGAAAGACCTTCAGATCAATCTTTGGGGATAATAAGACAACACATGCAAGGGATATGATGATGTATTTGGTAACTACCTGTCTTCTTCAGCACAAGGAATCAAGAGAGAAATAAAAATGAGAGAGTCTTATTGGTGAAAACCCTCACGGGCATCGTAAGGCGATGGTAAGTTGAGAGAAATAAAAATGAGAGAGTCTTCTCGGTGAAAACCCTTACGGGCACCATAAGACGATGGTGAGCTGAGAGATAAATAAGATAGGTTTGTTGGCAAAAACTCTTCAAGGTGCCACTAGCCGAATGAGGTCTCCGAATGTAATTGGTCCAAGGAAGCAACTCAATTTCAAGGCCATTAACCCAACAACAACTGGTGGAAGGTGTGGATGGAAAGATCAGGCAGATTAATCCAAAATGCATGGCATAATCATTAGAGTTGACAGTCATTTTTAGATAAATTTTTTGTTTCTTTGTTTCAAATGGGGACATTCATTGTCTTTTGTTTCTTCTTTATATTTTTATTTTTATTTTTCTTGGGTCAGTTGTCCAAATAAAAATCACTGTCATTTTTTTTCTTGTCTTTGAGTCAAGTCCTTTTCAAAACAAGTGAGGAAATATTTCAAAACTGCTACCAGTTTCTCCAATTGCACAAAGCAAGACAAAAGTCAGCACATAAAAGAGACATGATTGTTAGCCGAAATAAGGCATACAAATTTTGTCAACAAACAAGTCTAGAAATTCATAAAAATACCAAGGTTCAAAGGGTTTATTTGAGGAGCATGGCAAAGCAGAGATATTGTGTTTGTTTTAAAGTCACTCTTAATAATTTGAGCTTGGGTCAATGATGCAGTAAGTCAACGACCTATGTTAATGGTTGGAAGCAAGGTTAAATGTGACAGGAGCAAAAACGATTGCCGTGAAAGCTAAGCCACAAACCAACCACCATGTTTTTAAACTAACAAGTTTTCTTTGTATGAAATAGGAATACATGCTACCTTCGAATCAAGGATTTCAAAGCCTAAACATCAAGGGCCGTAATATTCTCACTTCTACAAATGCAAGAGGCAATGTTGCTGTACATATTTGGTATTCAAACCCATGGTAATTCAAGCGGCATTTGTAAGGAGACGCACTTCCTTGGTTTGGTAATTCTAGCAACATTTGTAAAGAAACGCACTTCTTTGTTTGGGTAATTCCAGCAATATTTGTAAGGAAACACACTTCCTTATTTGGTAAATCCAGCAACATTTGTGAGGAAACACACTTTCTTGTTTGGTAATTCAAGCAGTATTTGTAAGGAGATGCACTTCCTTGTGTGGGAAATTCAAGCAACATTTGTAAGGAGATGCACTTCCTTGTTTGATAGTTCAAGCAACATTTGTAAGGAGACGCACTTCCTTGTTTGGTAATTCGATTGACATTTGTAAGAAGACACACTTCCTTGTTCAGGTAATTCCAGTAACATTTGTAAAGAGACGCACTTTCTTGTTTGGGTAATTCTAGCAACATTTGTAAAGGGACGCACTTCCTTATTTGGACAATTCAAGCAACATTTGTAAGGAGACAGACTTTCTTATTTTGGTAATTCAAGCGCTATCATAAGGAGACGCACTTCCAAAGGAGACACACTTCCTTGTTTGGTAATTCGATCGGCATTTGTGAGGAGACGAACTTCCAAAGGAGACACACTTCCTTGTTTGGTAATTCGATCGGCATTTGTGAGGAGACGCACTTCCTTGTTCGGGTAATTCCAGCAACATTTGTAAGGAGACACACTTCCTTGTGTGGGAAATTCAAGCAACATTTGTAAGGAGATGCACTTAGTTGTTTGATAATTCAAGCAACATTTGTATGGAGACACACTTTCTTGTTTGGTAATTTGATTGGCATTTGTAAGGAGATGCACTTCCTTGTTCGGGTAATTCCAGCAACATTTGTAAGGAGACACACTTCCTTGTTCGGGTAATTCCAGCAATATTTGTAAGGGGACACACTTCCTTGTTTGGATAATTCAAGCAACATTTGTAAGGAGACACATTTCCTTATTTTGGTAATTCAAGCGCTATCATAAGGAGACACACTTCTAAAGGAGACACACTTTCTTGTTTTGGTAATTCAAGCAACATTGGAGACGCACTTCCTTGCTTGGGCAATTCAAGAAACATTTGTAAGGAGATGCACTTCCTAGTTTGGTTAATTCAAGAAACATTTGTGAAGAGACGCACTTCCTTATTTTAGTAATTTAAACGGCATTGGTAAGGAGACGCACTTACTTGGTTTGGTAATTCAAGCGTCATTGGTAAGGAGATGCACTTGCTTGTTTTGATAATTCAAGCAACATTGGTAAGGAGATACATTTCTTTGATTGGGTAATTTGAACTTTGATTTTGGGTAATGCACTTCCTAACAGTCCCCTTGATTTCTAGAAAATGCACTTTCTAGTCAAGTTATTGCACTTAATCCTTTGGAGATGCACTTTCTTGCTAGTTTTCATTTGTTAGGTGACACACTTTTTAACTAAAACTTGTATATCTAGAAGACGCACTTTCTAGTTAGAATCCCTCACTTTAATTCTTAGGAGATGCACTTCCTAGGCTTGGTTATTCAATTTTACTCTCAAGAGATGTATTTCTTGATCAGAGTCTTGATTCATCATTACAACATGCAAGTAGGTATGATGTGACTTTCGCAAAAGTCTTCTGATAATAAACTGGGGCAAAATTTTTTTTTTTTTTAACTTTACTTTTCTGGCAAACGAAATTTCTCTTTATAATAATTCTTGTTTGGGATAGTTTTATTTTAGTTTTGATGTGATTTCAGGCGCCCACCTGAAGAACAGGGCAAAAAAATGAAAAGTCAAGCAACAAGCTGAAGAAGTTGAAAACAAAGCAACAAGGTGAAAAGATGAAAGTTAACGGATTGAAAAATAACAAGTCAGGAGCCCTTCTGAAGAACAGAGTGAAGAAATTGAAAGTAAAGCAATGAGGTGAAACATTGGAAAACCAAGCAACAAGTTGAAGAAATTGCAAGTCAGGAGCCCGCCTGAAGAATAGGGTGATGAAACTTAAGTAAGGAGTCCAACAGAAGCTGTATAGATAGGATTTTTGTATTTTCGTTTATGTTTTAACTTGTAATTTTCATTTTTAATGTAATGACAGAGCCGTGGACCGGAGCCTCGAAGGGACCTCACTCGACTCTCCAACTCGGTCATCCTTCTTTTTTTTATTTCTTTCCTGTGAATAATGGTCGAGTCAAAATTCTGTCTCGTTGTCTACTTCTTTGTATGAAAACACTTTCTGTTTACCTGCAAAGAGGGGCATGATGTAGACACATAATTTTGTCCCTCTCCGAAAGCATTCTTACCATTTTACCCTCGTCTTAGTGTGTGCCCTCACCCGTGTGATAACCCCTTCACAAAAAAGACAAAAATGACAATTCCTAACTAATTTTATCTTATTCTAACAACCCCTCCCTATTAAAAGTGACACATCACCATCACCATCCTAACTACCCATGTGATCCCCCCCCCCCCTCTTTTTTTGTCCACAAAGAAAGAATATATGGGGGACCCATCAAAATTTCCACATCATAACAAATCCATGCCCATTATAAAAGAAAAATTCTAAGAGGGAAAAAGAGGGAGCTCATTCTTTGATCATCATCTTCTCCATAGTAACAACAATCACAAAATAATTTTCCTCACAAGAACAAGAACAACAACAAAAAAAATGATGCTGGTGAACAGTAATCGGTGAACAGTTTGGTGAATAGTACCAGTGAATAGTAACAGCGTGAAAAGTGATGGTGAACGGGTCATTAGTTGTTGAGTTGGATTATTGGTGTTAAGGTTCGGCTCGAGGTTTTTGGGTGCGGACTCTCTTTATTCGAATAACATTGAGTTTGAAAGCTTCAAATTTAAGGTCCAATTCTTTCTTCTCTTTTATTTAATTCTTATGTGATTGTGATTGCGTGTGATTCGATACCATGGTTTGTTTGTTGATGTGAACTGTTGGTGACATTTGGGTGTGTGATGTACTAAGCATGATTGGTGAATTTTCGTTATTCTCGATTGGTGGATTGTGTATTGAAATAGGTTAATCATGTGGTTGAAAATGAATTATGGTGGGGATTAAAAATGGAGGAAAATGAATATTGATTAATTTTGATGTATTGATAATGTTGAACATGATAGAATTGTGATACGTTGAACTTGGTAGGCAAACGTAGGCCGGGTAGGCAAATTTAGGAATAACGATTTGTTGGAGTGTTTGAATATGTGCGTGAATGGTGCTTTCTACTTTATTGCACGAAAAGTTTAAATTGTATTCATTTGGCTGGGGAATGCCCGAAGGATTTGTATTGATTTATCCGAGAAATGCCCCGAAGTAGCATGCACGCAAAGGAGGCTCGTGATCAAGGCCCGAAACGTCGGGTGGAGTTTAGTTTAGGATTAGTTTAGAATAGAATAGGTTTTATATTTCAGCACCTCTTTTATTTTGGATTGTATAATTTGGACTGAACATTATTTTGGTTTGTTTTGAATTTTATGTGATTTGTTTGTTTGCTTGTTTTGAGTGTTTATGTGTTTTGTACATTTGTAATGTCAAATAGCCGATACGCTCCACCAAGCGACCGTGGTCGAACCACGGGATCGAGGGGTGTCTAACACCTTCCCCTCGTTCAACAGAATTCCTTAGCTGGAATCTCTGTTCGCGGATCATTTTTTAGAGTCAAACCATTTCGAAAAGGATTTTCCAAAGGTGACTTGGCACACCGGATTATGCCAAGTGGCGACTCTGAATAAGAAAAAAAATAATAATGTAAATAATCCTTTTTTTTTTAAACAAATTTTTTATTTTTGTCACCTTAATAATAAAACTCTTTCGAACTTAAAATACATATCTTTTTTGGAGTCGAAAAAAGGGTGTGACATATTAAATAAAATAATGCTTGCATTTAGTTTTGTATATTACAAATACCTTGTTTGATATACTTTTTCATTTTATACAAATAATTGCATTGGTTATTATTGAATGTATGGGTTCACTACCACCAAGGACCACATCCCTAAGAGATAATAAATGACAATAAAATAAGAATGCAAAGTAAATGCTTAAAGTAAATCAACACAAATGATTTTTACATGGAAACCTCTTTGCTCAAGGGAGGAAAACCATGACAATCCTCACAGGTTTTCTCAACTCCACTATAATCAAAATCAACTCCGATTACAAACTCAAAATGGACTTAACTTTAAGTCCTGAGAATTGCAGTAGCTCTATTACAATCCTTCACCTGACAACTCTGTCAAAACTCTCTCCAAGTAAATTAACTTTATCCAACACAGATTAGGTAACTTTACCTAAGAAAAACTTAGAAACAAAGAGAAAACTTTACTCACAACATCGGAGTAAATCAGCTTTAGCCTTTAGGACATGACTCAAGACCAATAAAACTAAGAGCAACAAAAATTTCAGATCTTGAGCCAAGACAGTTTTTTTTGCCTTCACGAGAGTAGCGGAGTGCGACAACTGTCCTTCTATAACCTATGTAGCAGACCTGGTCCTTTGAGCAATATGTAGTCATCATCAAAACATGAAACAACAATTTATCCCTTTTTGATGATGACAAACCATATTCAAAAATCACTAAAACTTCGTTCACTTTAGTACATTCACACAAGCACTCCCCCAATCAGCAGCACCACTTAATCATTCAGCATTTCCCCTATCAACATCACCACTCCCCTTTTCACCAGCACCACTAAGCGTTCAGTATTTCCCCTATCAACAACACTTTATCTATTTATGCATCTATTATTCATTCCTCCTATCAATAACATTCTTGATTATTACATTAGAGACTATGTCATTACTGATCTGCCTTGTAGTGAATTATTTTTTTCTTTTTGACATCATAAAAAAGTAAAGACAGTAAACCAAAATAAAAAATTTAGCATAATTAGGTTAACTCATGGATATATATATTAGGGAAACACTAACATGAATGAACAACTTTGTAGAAGAGAGACAAATGATAGACATAAATAAGAGTCCCGTTCATAAAATAATACCATACAGTGCAACTTTCAAAAAGAAACATAAAAAAACTGAATTGAGTAGACATATGAGCAATCAAAGGAAAATGATATATAAAGGGATACTAAGCAGACAACAAAAAGGAAAGAGGGCTTAAGAGGATGGAGGTTTGCGAGTAAGGGATTTGAGGAGAATCTCCATTCTTGCACTCTCAACAACATGAGAATTCAAAAGTTGCTTAGTGAGGTCCTTCACTTTAACTGTTTGGCCTCTCCTAATAGTATAGTGACCTGTGCCTTTATTTCTGTATTTTCAACTTTCAGCACTTCTGTAGCACCAGGTCCTTCCGATGAAAGCTGCTGATTTCTCACTTTAAGGTATGTAATCTCAGCTTCCTTTGTAGCAAATGTCATTCTCAATTCCACAACCTCTGAATTTCTCTTGGGCAATAATCAGCTCAAACATTTGGGACATGATCCCTAGTTATAACTAATAAACTCGAATTCAGTGATGAGACAGTAGTAAACTGTTCTATCTTTTCCAGTTTTTAAAAGAAAAAAGTACTCAAGATATGTAACGATGGGTCATGTGTTGCCCTTAGCTCCAGTGTCACTGTTGTAGTTTTTATTTGTCAAAAAGTTTGAGAAATATGAATGGAAAAATTTCTAAATGCCCTAATATGGTGTACCTTTTTCTTGTATAGAGAGAATAGTAAATTGTTCTATCTTTCCCAGTTTTGAAAAGAAAAAAGTACTCAAGATATGTAAAGATGGGTCATGTGTTGCCCCTAGCTCCAATGTCACTGTTGTAGTTTTTATTTGTCAAAAGGTTTGAGAAATATGAATGGAAAGATTTCTAGATGCTCTGATATGGTCTACCTTTTTCTTGTATGGTGAGAATCAATAGAAAGTAAATTAAAGGAGATAACAAAGTAAAAGCAATTAAGAAACATAAAGAGAAACAAACATTTATAATGTATTACTGTAACACCCCGAGACTACACCCTGGGCGTCACACTCTCATATCATAATGTATTCTGAAAATGTATGCAGAAGTAAAACTAATAATGTCATAAGGTTCATAAAACTTAATCAATACTGAGTACATCTATAGAATAACTGCTAACTAATAATATCTGAAAGCCTCTAACACATCTGAAATAAAAGAATTGATGGAACAGGCCCCAACTAACTCACAACTGTTGTCTGAAATAACTGAAATACTGAAATAATGCAATTACTAAGTATCACATCTTCGAGGGATGAGGACTCACTATTGTGATTGCGATTGATCGATTGATCTGACTAAGTATGGTCAAAAATTCAAGCGTCCGAACCTATGATATGAGATATCATAGCGCAAGAGAGAGTATGTGTTAGTACTTTGAATAGATTCATGTGCATGAGTAATAATAACAACAAAATATCGTGAAGTGACTGGATGAAAGTATATGCAAGACTGGGATTACTAAAGATAATGAACATATAATATCAAGCATATATTGTCTGTCTGAATTAGACTGAAACTGAAGTATTGAGTTTATGATATCTGCAAGTTATGATCGTGTAGAACTAAACTGAGTTTTGTACTGAACGTTGAATACTGAATACCGAGTACTGTAACTGAGATTATGGGAGTTAGCATCTAACCGACACGCCCCGATCTAAGCTAATCAGGGTCCAACCTGTAACCCTTATGGGAAGGGTGTTAGTACCGTGACACGGGTTACTAACACTGGATGGGTCTACCTTAATGATACCGGAATTATCAAGAAGACAAGAAAACACACTCAAGAAGACAAGAAAATAGACTCAAAACAGTCCACAAATTCGAAGATTCAAGGACCGTTTAGAGACCACACTCGGATTCAACAATAACAACAACAATGATGAGATAAAAAGTGTGTTTTAACACCGAAATAGCCAACCCAAAGTAATATTAACAACAAAAATATGAAGACCAGATGAACAACAACAAGGATATAACAATAACAACAAGTCATGGGTTATAATACTAGAACAAGAACAATGATTAGAACAAAGTAAAGATAGAAAGATAGACAAATAGAGATGTAATATTAACAACCCAAGAGCGTATTCCACTCTTGGACCTTTAACACCACACACAACGTAAACTTATCTCTTACATGACCTCAAGGGAACCAGAATCTCCAAGCAACCAACGTTTCTAAGCAAGCTACCAACACAAGGATTCCACCTTGTAAGACACTCTATGGTGCTCTCAAAACATATCATCAAAGTCTAAATGACAAAATGACCAAATTGTTCTATTTATAGGCTAGGGCAACACTTGTTACATAAATAACCAAAGGGCCCTTAATGAGCCCAAACAAAGGGTCTTGGCTTCTTGGACAACTTTGGAATGTTGAGACTTGTTCTCTACACTTCAAAGCTTGTTCAACGGTTAGGCAGCCCCACAAGCTCGATCTTCCCTCACGTCTTCATGTCCTCGAGTGCTAAGATGCCTCTTTGACTCGTATCACCTAATCTGGTAGGAAGAATCATGAGATGTATAAGGTTACGTCAACCCTAGTCTGGCAGGAAGATGATTTACCCTACGCTGGCTACGTAGTTCTATAATTCAGGGACTGCTACTAAGGGTCAAACTCTATACTGGCAGGAACGCCCGCATCCCTGAGTTCACTCGGTGTTGAATCCTACTCTTAACTGAGCCGACACCGATCACTAGACTGTACTAAGCTTGATTGAACTCACGCTGATTCTGTTAACTGACCAAATGCTACTATTCAGGATACTACAAAATCATTCTATAATGACTGAAAACTAAGTAATCAACTAATTTTGGGTATACAATATCCCTAGGACTCGATAGCAGAAATAATGGAACTATATCACAAGTTTAAAAGTATTGTAATTAGGATGTCATACACAATTTGTTCAAATAGATATTTTGTCAAACACTTGAAGAGCATGATTCTTATATATGAGAAAGAATAACATGGGGACATCATGACTACAACATTCAACTCACAATTCCTGGGTTATGACATGAGGAGTACATAAGTCAACACACATGCTAGTTTATTTACTTGAAATTTATAATCTTCCTAGTTTAAAGCCCATAAAATCAACACATACATGAACACAATTCAATTCAAGAATGTAATTCATAATTTAAATACTCAAAAAAAGGATTCTTGAACTTCCAGGGTGGAAGGAACCCAAGGATAAACACCAAACATACCATGACTTATGAATTTGTGAGAATTGATGGTGGATTCTTATGATTTGATCTTGAATTTGAAGGTTAGGGTGTTCATGAAAGATGATTAATTTCTTGAAGCGGATTTGTGAGTAATGGGGCTCATAATGTCCCTTTTGGGTTGCAATTACGTGTTTTGGATAAATTTGGGGCTTTGAAAATGACCAAATGGTCCCAGAAAATTAAGTCGCGGGCTGAAAATCCTGATTTTTGGCTCCGGCGTGGCGCGGTGCCTCACTAGAAAGTGACGAGCGCGAAAATGAACCTTGGTACGACACGGTGCTTATCGCGGTGACACACAGATAAATGACAAACGTGATTTTGGCCATCACCGAGACGCGGCCTTATCGCGTTGGGCTACTGTTCCACACTGAAAGTGCCATAACTTCTCACCCGAGTATCGAATTTTGGCAAAATTGATATCGTTGGAAATCTAATTCAATTTCTTATAATTTGGTGACACTTGAGCTGAAAAATTCTAAGTAGAATAAAAGATATGCTCATTTAAAGTTGACTAAAGCAACAGTCTTATCAAAAATTCAATCGGTAAGGATTATTTTGATTCGTCTAATAGCTGAGAGTTATTTGAGGCCTTAATATACATCAAACTCATTTGTAAAATTACCAAAGAACTATAAGGTATTATGCATGATCTTGGAACATGGCGCTAACATTGGTTTGAATTTTCAGGGTATTACAATTACAAAATCAAATTTTCGACTCTGTATCTGGTAGAATCTCTATTATATCTCTACCACGTAAAAATAGATCACGTAAATAAATAAATTTTTGTTATGGATTACAAAATCAAAATTTTCAACTTTGCGTCTTGTAGCATCTCTATGAAGAGACTATCCAACTCGAGAACTCTAAGTCATTCACTTGGGCGTGGAAATTTTTTCGAACGGACCATCATAATATAAGAATTTAGAAAAGCACATGATCAAAGTAAATATTGTACATTTTAGTTAGTACTAAACTTTGGACATTACGATCGGTAGTGGATTCATACCATTATAGGTACATATTCGATTGAACTGCTTATAATTTTGATGTGAAGCATAAATTTTTGTACTAATACATATTTAATTGTAAAAGATAATGTACATGAACTCATACCTTTAAACATACTTATATTCATTGTCAACTCCAACTCCAATTCTAACTTCAACTTCAATTTTAGTTTCAAAATTTTTTTAGTTTTATGGAAAAAATGGACCCTTAATTAGGGATATTTTTGGATGTATATATCGTGCATGTCAGCAGTAGATTTTCTACTGGTGATGGTGCATGCCAAAGAAAAGGTAATCATTGTTTGGATTCTGGCTAAAGGAAACAAAAAGAAAAGTTTGTTTTTACTTTGGGATAATACCCACGAAAATATCTGAAGTTTAACCAAATTTTCAGTGGAGCATATTGAACTTTGCGGGGGTCCTATTACCCCCTTATACTTTTTTAATTGGAATTAATTTCCCCCGAGACTTTTTTAAAGTGGAATTAATCCCTCCCTCAAAACGTATACCCAATTTTTTCGGTGAAAAGTGCGGTACACGCGCCGTTTCTTCTCCATTTTATCACTTTTTAATATTTTTTTACAATTACAATGTAACACCCCACATTTTGAACTAGAATGGAAATCCGTCATTCATATGCGTAGATGTTCCAAAAGCCTCGAATCCTATGTAAATTTAGTGTGTTAATAAATTATGTAGTGTGGGAATCTATTTGAGTATGAATTAAGATCATAGAGGTCCCATAACTCAAGGACAAGTTGAAAACTTTCCTATCGTTCAAGTTTTAGTGAGCGTCAAAACTTGGGTCAACTTCAATTAATCATAACTCCTTGTATATATCGAATTAAAGGACCTACAATATATCAAATGAAAGCTCTTTGATTTATATTTCCAAAGATATCAATTTTTTCCAAATCCAAAAACGGAGCAAGGAGTTATGCCCATTTTACTCCAGCATGTCAGGCTGGGAAACTGAGTGATGACATTCGTGATAAGCTGTCACAAGCGTGATGACTTATCACCAATGTCGTCAACCTTAACTAGAAAATCAAGATTTCACCCTTTTGTGACGACATTTCATGATGACCTATCACTAGTTGACGACTTGTCACTGTTGACACCCAATTTTGGCTCGCACTTTCCCTCTAATTAATTTTATCAATGTTCTAGGTCCTAACTAATTTTAAAATTAAATAAGAAATAAGACTCATATTTTTATCTCTATTTTTATAAGTTTTCTAGTTTTCTATCATATTATAAAATATTTTAATATAATTAAATATTTTAACAAATAAAATAAAATATCTTTAGTGATCGCATTCGCACGTTTTTTCTAATTTTATTCTTTAGGCAATATTGTGACCTGCATAAAATATATTTTTAAGATGTACATACACTTTTATTATATTCTTGATTTTTACATATATTTCATTACATTCTTATTTTTGCATACGTATATATATTGTTAATATTAAATCACACACAAAAAAAAAATATATTAAATTAGACGCTTTAAGAATTATGTTTGTAATTTATATATGTTGAAACTAAAAAATAATTTTTAGGATAATTAGGGAGCATCGATAAAATTAATTTCAGTAAAAAAGGAGTATCTGGGCTAGCAATAATCCAATTTCATTTTTTATTTTCACCCGAATCCGACTCCTATTTTATTTCAACCAAGAGCCCCAAAATTAGCCCAAAACTCAGTATAATTTCCATGTTCGCTTCACTATTTGATCCAACCGACACAAATTAATTTGATCCGATAATTTTTTCAATCCAAAGGTCCGAAATTTGTAATTTTATAAATAATTTATATTTTCATATATATTTGTATAAATATATATATATATATATATATATATATTACATATTTAATTACTTTCTTATTTTTTATCTGAATCATCCGATTAAATGATCAGACGGTCCAAATGTTGGTTTATATTTTCAAACCAGTGTAATAAATGATACGCAGTAAAAGTAGAAGCACGCGTTCATTTTTATTTCCAAGAAACCAACGTATGGTCACCATCACCATCCAAAAATGCGATACAAACCAACGATGTTTTTCTCTGTCTTCCCTCTCCCCTTCTCCATCTTGTCAAAACTAGAACCATAGTTGCCTTTGGCAACCATAGCTGTTGTTGATCTGCAGAGATCCCATCCCAAAATCGCCTCTTCCATCCCCAAAAATCAAAAATCAGAAAAAGCAAAGTCCCAAATTCATGCAAGAAACGAAAAAACGATCCAAAGTAGCCATTAATGGATTCAAAATTGAAGATCCGATTCAGTAATTTAAAATTCAAAATCTATCCCCTTCTTACCATTTTTATTTTTTAGGTTTCAAATCCGAACTTTTTCAAGTCCGAATTAGTACCTATAAATATAGGTTGTTTTATACTCTCCAAAAAAGGAGAAAAAAGGGGAGATCGGGGGAAAGGGAGCACTAGCAAGTTTTGGAAATAAAAAAAGGGGGTTTGGATTGGAAAAATATAGTGAGAAAGGTTGAAAAAAAAACTAGCGAGCAAAAGGTTGAAAATTTTGAGTTCGCTATTCTTTTTCCGATTTGGTCCGAATTCGGGTGCCCGTGGTTGAGTTTGTAGTCGCCGAAAAACCCTTAGACGTGAAAGTCCGAGTTTGCTGCCCATAAAAAGGTGTGAACCTGTCCCTCCTGTAACTTTTATTTATTTCCCTCTCCTTCTATTTTGATTCTGCGGATATATTGGGTTCTATTCGTTATTCATGATGTAATTTATTGTTTCTTTGAGTTTACGGTATATACAAATTTTGATTCTGAAAGTTCTTTCGTATGGCGGTCTGTAAATATAAGTGTCTACAATCCTCTTGTCTGGTTTTGTGAACATGTTGTTCGCAGATTAATTTTGGTTATGTTTGTGTTGTTGTTATCGATTTCGGAAAAATGAATTTGGTTGCAAATTTTGATTAAGTTCAACCAGTAGATTGGTCTTGTAGATTTGGTTTTGAATATGGTTCTTTTCTATCCAGCTTATGTCGTTTTTTGTTCTAGGTATCGATTTGAACGAGATTTTTCCTCTATTGAGATGTACATTATTTTGGTTCCAAAATCTGGTCGTTTATGAATGTGCAATTTCATTGCTTTGTGTTCGGACATGATGTTCATTGTCGGTGGAGTGAATCAATGATGTCAATTTTAATTTTCTTGTAGGAGTTATGAAGTTGAAAGTCAGTCCTGTGGTTTCATCATTGCCTTTCTCTAAAATTTATGTTGGTATTGTTATTTGTTCTTCAAAATCAGTTTATTCTGGGGAGTAATATGGTTTATCCCAACTTCATGGTACATCTAAATGGGTAGTGTTTAAACTCTTGGGTGATTGTCCTGTTGAGACGCGCATCTAGTGTCCCTAAGCATCTCTGTCGAGTTGATACGTGAATAAGGTTTCCCGTCATTTTAAGTGTGTCACCGTTCATAGCTAAATTTTATAAGGGATTGTATGATGATGCATAGATTTTAACACTCTCAAAATTTATTGTCGTGCACAAGTCACAAAAGTGTAAACGAAAATTAGCCTCCTTTTAATTCTAAATTGCTCTTTTGTTTGTCGTTTTGATCCTTTAAAACATGATCGGCATTAACCTTAAACTCGGCCACAATATGTTTTGCCTAGTATTTATGGACTGATTTTGTTAATTTGAATTCTCTTCCAAGTTTTAATTTTCAGTACATAATTGGTTATACAAATGGCTATGAAAATATTACACAATGTCCACTTTTGGTTAGAGTTGAAATTTGAAACAACCTAGTATTTTGTTTAGCTATTAGAATGACTGTTAAGCCTTATTTTTTTTCTTGAATATGTGTTGTTATACCCACTTCAAATTCCTCCCGTGATAGCTTTTGAAATGCTACTGTGTTTATATGTTATTAAAGTATTGTTGTTGTATTCTGTGATTGTTGATTAGTCGTTAATCCATATTTTTTCTTTATTTTACATGTGAACGGGGGAGTTGAGAAGTTCCGCAACAGAACTCGTTCTGACCCAAGCATCAGGTCAAACGCTACTAGGATCGCAAAGCTTCGGAATTGCGCAAATTAAAAGCCAAAACTCCTTTAGGAGTCCAGTATCTCTTTAGCCTTTCTTCTTTCTTATTATCCATGTCATGATAAGTAGTTTTTGATATTTGAGTAATTCTTATCTTTGTTAAAATTGTTTAAAGTGCCATTATTTGATTATTGTGTTTATATATATTATTCTAATATTCGCAAATCACCTTTAAAAATGGATTAACTTTATCACATTTTCGCAAATAACACGTGGTTATCGCTAAGGAAAATATATTTTTATCATAATCGGCTAATTCTTTTGAAAAGCTCATTACCAATATCTGGAATAAAATTAGCATAGTAACCTCCACGTCTTTCCTAAAATGCGACAATAAAGTAAAAGATTTATAACTAATCTAATAAGAAATGCATTGCCAAAACTTAGATTTTACAAAAGAGACCACCCGCTAATTTTAACATTTTACACTATTTTATCTTTTCAACACTCAAATTTTTTTTAGTTTTCAGGTTTAAGAAAATGTGAGGTATATACATGCCTTCGCTACCACGTACAACGTACACTATCACTCTTTTCGTATTCTAAAAATACTCATACATATATTTTACGATAATTATATTACTTCCTTGTACAAGGTAGCGTTATGTTCATTATATCTTAAATTTTCTTCAAACTAATAAATAAAAATAAAAAAATTTCACTATCACCATTTTAAGCAAATAACAAATAAAAGTTTTTTCTTAACGTTTTCATAAACTAAGTGTAAGGACTATCTTCGGATAGGCTTTGAAGGGTGCCTAACACCTTCCCCTCGAGTAACCAAAATCCTTACTCAAAATCTCAAAAAAAAATTCGATAGACCAAACAAAGTTTTAAAATAAAAAATTATTTTTCCTAATTTTTTCTAAAAGTTAGGTGGCGACTCTAAAACATAAATTTTCAAATTCCGAGAGTCATTAAATGCCATCATACGTCGTGCGTTGTTTCGACCGATTTGAAATAAGGCGTGACAGAATGATGACTCTACTGGGGACTAATGAACTTAGGTTTTAACCTTAACATGCTTAGTTTAGGATTTTTATGATTTATTATGTTATTTGCTTTACGTATATTTATATCATGCTCTGTGTGAAAGGGCGCAAGCCAATTCCAAACTTGCATTCCTTATTTGTTTGAACAACACTACTTGTTACTGCTTTATCACTTGCATTTTCTTATCTAGTCTTGGTCATACACAATTCACACATTGAACAAGGGTGTACTGCACTCCTCCAAACCTTCTTTGGATTCCTTAGTTTCAGAGTCGGTGCAATTAGATTAGTGTACCTTCTCCCAAATATTTAGTCCCACTCTTAAACATTTAGGGAAAATTCTTACTCTAGTAATAGGTCATGCTGCATAAACCTTAGGCAGGATGGCCCAAGGTATCTTCTTCACAACTAGAAGCCACCCTTTCGTCAGAAGGTTATGAAACCTTTATGACGTGTTTTGTGTATGAACTGATTTAGATAGTCCAGAAATCGATCATTAATGGATTCAGAACAATCAGATTGACCTTCGTTTACTCTTCCTTCATCCGCCATCAGTGTCAAGTCAATAGATATAGAGTATTACCCAACTCGCCAACATTTGACTCTCCTTCTACAGAGCATTATTAGAACTCTGCTTTACCAATATCTTTCTCAAAGTCTATGAAAGCCGAGTGTTCTAAAAAATGAAGGGGTTTTGCTTTGATTCGACTTTCTTTTCAAGTCCACAGATATGGAATACACTAAAAAACATCACATACGTCTAACTTCTTCTGATTCAAACGGGAGTGGAATGTCGTCAAGCATTCTTCCAACATTTGATTCCTTCTTTCAAGTCAACCAACGTAGAATATTATTCAAAGCTCTGCATTTATTTGACACCCTTCATCAAGATAATGAATGTAGAATATTATTCATCTCCACCTACTTTTAACTCTTTCCAACAGATGAGCGTGAGGCATCATCAATATTCCTTTTACATTCGATACCTATGCCATAATATCCTCATTCATCAATAATGAGGCTTGAGATACTTACTTTTTAAAGGCATCATTTTACCTTATCCTAATCAATTCATACCGATTGTATATCTTTATCACCATCATCGAGGCCTCTCTTAGTCATCCTTATTGGATATATTCCCTCTTCAAGAAAAATTAAAATCATTCTGAATCTAAAATGTGTCGAAATCTAGATTCATCTATATTAGTTTGTTTGGACGAAGGCCTACCTCTGGCAAAAAGAGACTCCAAAATATAGGACGCGCTTACTTGAGATTGTCAGAATGTGTTTGTCCATCGACACGAACTAACTTTTTAAATTTCATTTGCGTTTGCATTATCCCCCGATAGAGGTTAATTATGTTGATCGATAGAACTAGCCGACTTAAGCTATATATCCCAAGAATGACCACCAATATTATCGACCCGACTAGAAGTGTTCCAACATTAGCAAACATATCAGGGACTTTCAAAACACAAGATGATGCAGATAAGAAAAAACATATTCTTCTTTTGGAGAAACAACTCGAGACGTTAAAAGGAGAACTACACCAAGGAAGGGATCTTACACATCTATCCATGACTATTCAAATGCGCCCTCCTTCATTTTCATCACTAGGAACTCCAATACCTGAATACTATTCGTCAGTGCAACCTCCCACAACAACTGTTGGCTTTACAAATCCATCATTCCCGTTCACACCCATCAACTCCCATAAATTTCCTCATTGCACCCCACATCCTAATGTTGTCATATCTTCTCGTGATACTCAAGAAACAAATTACGCTACCTTTCGAGAACCATATATTTCTCCAATATGTGTGACTAAGACACCCATTTTCACCATGCCTGCTAAAAGTAGGCTTTCGATAAGTACAAAGACAAAAGAGGGGGATGACATAAACGTAAACAAGCTTTGTAATCTAAAGCGGGCGATGAAACACCTCAACGAAACTCAAGTCAACGAGCATTTGAACTACGAAGATTTATGTATCCATCAAGATATTGATTTGCCAGTCGGGTTCAAGCCACCTAAGTTTGACTTGTTTGATGGAACCAGCGATCCTCATACTCATTTAAGAGCATATTGTGATAAATTAGTAGGGATTGGCAAAAATGAGAAGCTCATAAGGAAGTTGTTCATTAGAAATTTGTCTGGTGAGGCTCTCGTTTGGTACACCAAACAAGACCCTCGTCATTGGCACAAATGGAACGACATGGCTGAAGACTTTATAAATCGTTTCAAGTTTAACATAGAAATCGCACCTGATCGACTTTCCCTCATTAGTATATAGAAAAATCCCTCTGAATCATTCCAGAAATATGCTCGACGATGGAGGTACGAAGCAGAAAAAGTTCAACCACCAATGGACAAAAGTGAATTGATGAAGTATTTTATCCGCAGTCAAAAGGATTTCTGTTTTGAAAAGACAATGTCCACATTGGGGCAGAAGTTTGCCGATTGTGTCAAGATGGGGAATTTTATTGAAGAGTCAATTAACTCTGGAAAGATTAAGTCGACAAGCAGCTCGAACAAATCTACTCAGTTAGAGTTCGTTGAAGGAGCTAAGGTAGAGAATGAAAAAGAAGTATCTGTTGTAATACCACACCACTCAATACCTAAATCATCCCAATCACTTCAAAATCCTGATAATGAACTGATGCAAATATCAAATCACAAACTATATCATCCCTACAATATCCAACAATATTACCTTCAACCCCAAGCTCCCATATACCAAAATCCACCACAACCATGCGTACCAATCCAATTGTCAGTTTATCAAAATCCGACACCTTTTGCCCTAAGACAAAATTCGAAGGGTAAGCGCAATCGAAGCAGTACCCAATTTGTTGAACCATTATCACATTTGTTCGAAAGACTGAGAGTTGCAAATTTGTTGCAACCTGAGCTGGGGAATATTCCTAACCCATTACCTAAATGGTTCGATGAAAGAAAGAGATGTGCCTTCCACTCTGGAGTTTAGGGGCACGATACTGAAAACTGTAATAGGTTATGACATTGAATTGAGTGCTTGGTCAAGGCCGGAGCAATCCAATGTGTCGTAGTGAAACCAAATGCAAATAATGATCTGGTGCCTAGTCATGGAAATGGAAGAGTATATATGACATGAAGGACACCATCCTCCACGTCGAGCCAGCAAGGCCCTCATAATAAGCCACTCAACATAGAAGCGCTAACTTTAGCGGGAATACGATGGCAATTAATCTAGGTTGATCGACTCAGAAGTAGGCAACAAAGTCCTATATTTGAAAGGCATAAGATTAACTTCTAATTATTATGTAACAGAACAACGTTCTAACCTGATTTCTCATGGTGAGATACGTAGGCAACCCTCATCGGGTACGGTCGTACTTAAGTAGAATAAATCCCTTTTGTAATTGGAACTACGTATGACCTGATTTCCCTCGGCGGGATACGTAGGCCGCCTATATAAGGCTCGGTCCCTTTATAATACAAAAATCTATTTTCCCTAACGACGAGCAAAACTTGAACGCAAAAGTATCCAAAAAACACAAAACAATCCATAAGACTATCCCAAGATACAAAGCGATGAATCGTCGAGAAAGTCTCTCCAAGAGACTGGGGCAAAATTTTGAAGAACGATTCAAAAATCAACGAAGGCTAGGACATTCAATTTGGAAATGTTACAATAAAGGTTGATTTGTACCAAACAACGCAAGTCATCACAAAAGCTGCAAGATATCAACAGGGGAAAACTTATCTATAATATCGAAGAAATGCACCAAAGGCCAATACCAAAGACACTCCCACCACTTAACCAAAGATCTTCTATACAAATACTGTTAAAAGATACTATCAATCCAAATGCTCCAAATTCACATCGACGATCAGCGCAGGATCGAACACTCGTTATGTCAGTCATAAGAAGGTCAACCAAATCTTCAGGTGGCACAGACTTATGAAAGAGCCAAAAGAAAATTCTCATAAAAAGAAAAAATAATCTATACCTACAATTCCAGGAGGATTTCCAAAATATGCTCAAAAGCATTCAAGTTTGGATTATGACTAATACATTAATCGAGGATATCAACATTCAATATCTGTTGAAATGCGAGATAGCATACGCTGACGTCGAGGATATCTCATCGTCTTATGAATCAGCATCTGAATTTCTCAAAAGCACATGATTTAAAGGTACGTCTTTAAGTTGTCATCTGAAAGCGAACAACATATGAGATTCCCTTGAAATTAACGATTTGAGGATCATTTATAAGTTATATTATATGAAATAAGATACAGTGCAAGATTATCACTGAGTTGATGGACCATAGGTTATCCGTAAGGCACAATAACATCCTAACCGGATAGTATGCAAGGTTATCCAAAATCGATAGTCTGAAGGTAACCCAAAAGTCGCAACTAAATCCTTACCGGAGAATATGCGGGATTATCAAATTGGTATGTACAAGGGTTCTCTATAAGTCGTGTCATATCCAAGATCGATTATGTGCAGGATTACCCAAGGACTAACAATTTGAGATATATCTATAAGTCATATTGCTTCCAAGGTCGGATGATGTGCAGGAACACCTGAAAGCTAGCGATTGAAGGATATTTGTAAGTCATCTCTTATCCAAGGTCGGAGAATGTGAAGATTACCTAAAGGCTAGCAATTCAAAGGATATATATAAGTCGCCTCATATCCAACATCAAATAACACACAAGTTAATCCAGAGATTGACGATTTAAGGGGAATCTATACGTCGTATTGATACAAAAGATGCGCAAGACTTATTCGAGATCATATGCGAAGAATTATTGGCAATAACCAGAGAGGTTATCATTCCACAAGCATTATAGGTGACTCAAAAGGGTTACCGCATCAACACAAGATTACACGGCCGCAGGGACCTTTCTGCATAAAGTGTCGTTAGTGTCCAAAAGGGGCACCCCACTTTGAAGATATATTCAACTGACAAATGATTATGCAACAACCAAAAGGGTTGTTGTATCTGTTGTTCAAGTTATTTTCTTCCAAATAGGTACATGAAAGGACGACTGTAGTGGACCCAAAAAGAGTTCATATACGAAGACGCCCGCAAGACAAAGAGGTTGTCAAAGAGTCGCCTAAGAAATATTCATAGTTTACGCAGAGAAGACTCGCGCATGTACCCAATCCTCTTGCTTCCATTAAAACGCAAGTCAGCAAAACTACATATGTAGATAACTTACACAACGCATTCACTACTCTCCCTCTCAAAACCATGACACGAAAAAACATTGAGATGCAACTTATAAAAGCATCGATCGAATTAAGAAATTCTTTGATGTTAATCATTAGCACAAGGAAAAAACGATTAAATATTGAAGACTCTTACGTAAGAGACACCGCTTTAGCAAATGACCAAATGAGCTTTCGAAAGCAAGTTCGTGATTATCAATCTTACCATTCTCCACCCACCCACCCTTGTGGCCAGACTTTCTTAATTCTTCTCCCAATTTTCCTAATTCTCCTTATGCAGAACTACGTTTTGACCTCATTCCTATTTTAGGATACGTAGGCAGCCTGAGTCAGGCTCAGTCGTATCAACATAATATTCTCTCTAGCCTTTCAAAAATTTTATTTATCACCTCAAGACACATCGATCGCGTCGCTTTGACAGAAGTCTGAGAGCGAAGATCAAGATGGAGAAAGTCCCCACTAGAAGACATACCAGTATAAGCACATTACGTGGAGTTAGGAAGTGTCACTACTCCAAATCCCGAATAGATTACCGATTGTCGAAAGATTGAAGGACGAGATAGCTGGTAGGCTGAGTTCTCGATCAACACAAAATCAACACCCCCTCCCCAAACTAAGAAACTTTCTTTGAGCGCAGGTACAATGATGCTGCAGCAAAGTTCAAACATCATGGAAGCCTAAATGACGCTTCACCATCACGAGATAAACACCCAGGTATCATCAATTTATCCACAATTATTCCATGATACTAAAGAATCTTCTTGAATCTTGCAGGTCACAATAATGCTCAAGGAGGCACGTGTCAAGTATCTTACAACATTCTATCAAAAACTCAACATCACATCTCTATCACGAGCCAGGAAGCCAGGTTTTATCAATTCATTCAGAAATTTCTGGATTTTTTTCAGGTCGCATTAAAGAGATATCCCCATTAAAACTCGGTCGTCATGTACTAACAGTTGTTCACAAAACTCTAACATAACACAGGGCAGTCCACCCCAAACAATAGGACAGGTTAGTTCGCCCCGAACAATATGACGGGGCAGTCCGTCCCGAACAATAGGACAGGGTTGTCCGCCCTGAACAATAGGACAGGGCAGTTTGCCCCGAACAATAGGGCCGGACAGTCCGCCCCAAACAATAGGACAGGGAAAGTCTGCCCCGAACAATAGGACAAGGCACGCCCGCCCCCAATAATAGGGCATATAATACAACTTTCACTTTCTTAACAAACTCCTCAGCCGACGGAGGCTATTTATATTTCAGCCGACAGAGGCCGTTTAAATTTCAGTAACTGCTCAGCCGACATAGGCTATTTACATTTTAGCAAGGCTATTTACATTTCAATTACTATTCAGCCGACGGAGGTTTTTACTTTCAAGAAGCTACTTAACCGACGGAGGCTATGTACATTTTAGTTATTGCCCTACCAATTGGATTGCCTTCACAAACAGAGACAATACTAGTTTGAATATTTAAACTCCACTCTTTAAATAGCAATTTCAATTTATAATATTTAAACAAACAGGTACTTTTCACCCCTTTTACCTGTTCTGCAGGAATATGCAATACAATGTGGAACTACCCTCTTAGCAGCAAACTGGGGCAAGTTAGCGGAATGTCAAGCATCCCTAGCTACGTCAAGGATTTCGGCAAAGAAACTCAACTCAGCTCAACTCAAAACTCTCATTTTTTATAATTCTTAGCGACATCACTCAGTGATGTCTCAATTTGACACTGGGGCAATTTTTTAAAAATTTGTAATATTCTTTTCCCTCAAAATCCTCAGAAGATGTGGCTACCCAGTGTCTCCTCATTCGCAACTATTTCAAACAACCAATTTTGGGACTTGCGCCCGTATCCTTTTCCCTTCGTGCTAAAAAATTTATTCTTCATCATCGAAGGAACCCAGTATCACCATAATTGTACACTGGGGCAAATTTTGATATTTATCAAAATTTTGCTATAACTCGAACTACAAATGGCCTGACTTCTCATGGAACCCAAGATATGTAGGCAGCTCAGAGACCAAAGCCCGACCATAATCTTTCAAACATTTTGTTTTGCCCAAGACAAAATTGGTTACGTCAACGTGATTGTCCAAAGATTTTCCCATAAATCTTTGTCCACTCAGGGGCAACTGTTGACACCCAATTTTGGCTCGCTCTTTCCCTCTAATTAATTTTATCAATATTCTTGGTCCTAACTAAATTTAAAATTAAATAAGAAATAAGACTCATATTTTTATCTCTATTTTTATAAGTTTTCTAGTTTTCTATCATATTGTAAAATATTTTAATATAATTAAATATTTTAACAAATAAAATAAAATATCTTTAGTGATCGCATTCGCATTTTTTTTCTAATTTTATTCTTTAGGCAATATTATGACCTGCATAAAATATATTTTTAAGATGTACATATACTTTTATTATATTCTTGATTTTTACGTATATTTCATTACATTCTTATTTTTGCATACGTATATATATTGTTAATATTAAATCACACACAAAAAAAATATTAAATTGGACGCTTTAAGAATTATGTTTGTAATTTATATATGTTAAAACTAAAAAATAATTTTAAGGATATTAAGGAGCATCGAGAAAATTAATTTCAGTACAAAAGGAGTATCCGGGCTAGCAATAATCCAATTTCATTTTTTATTCTCACCCGAACCCAACTCCTATTTTATTTCAACCAAGAGCCCCAAAATTAGCCCGAAACTTAATATAATTTCCATGTTCTCTTCACTATTTCATCCAACCGACACAAATTAATTTGATCCGATAATTTTTTCAATCCAAAGGTCCAAAATTTGTAATTTTATAAATAATTTATATTTTCATATATATTTACATAAATATATATATATATATATATATATATATATATTTCATATTTAATTACTTTCTCATTTTTTTATCTGAATCGTGTGATCAAATGATCGAACGGTCCAAATGTTGGTTTATATTTTCAAACCAGTGTAATAAATGATACGCAGGAAAGGCAGAAGCACGCGTTCATTTTTCTTTCCAAGAAACCAACGTATGGTCACCATCTCCATCCCAAAACGCGATACAAACCAACGATGTTTTCCTTTGTCTTCCTTCTCCCCTTCTCCATCTTGCTAAAACTAGAACCATAGCTGCCCTTGGCAGCCATAGCTGCTATTGATCTGCAGAGATCCCATCCCAAAATCACCTCTTCCAACCCTAAAAATCAAAAATCAGAAAAAGCAAAGTCCCAAATTCATGCAAAAAATGAAAAAACGGTTCAAAGCAGCCATTAATGGCTTCAAAATTGAAGATCCGGTTTAGCAATTTAAAATTGAAAAAATTACAAACAGTAGCATACTTAAGACTATAATTACAATAAATAGCAATACCTTTGTAAAATTACAGTTTATAGCAAGAGTATCATTATTTTACTCATTAACTAGGCAATTGTATGTTTTACTCTCACTACTTTACATTTTTCTATTTTCACTTCACTATTTCACCTCCCCCAAATATAGTCATATCTTTTACCCCTTTTTTTCATCTTATTTTTTTATTTTATTTTATTTTCATTTTCATTTTTTTATTTTCACTTTATTTTCTCTCTTCTATTTCTCCTCTTTTTTTCCTTTTTTTATTTTTTGTTTTCTTTTTTTCCCCTTTTCATATTTGAAAACAATTATATCCACGATCTTCAAGATTTCAAAATAAAACATCATTACTGTTTTTCACTCTCTTACATCTCCACCTTTTTTTTCTTGTTAGTTTTTTTTTATTTTGATATTTTTTTCTTTTTTATTTTTTTCTTTCCACTTTATTTTTTTCTCTTCTATTTCTCTTTTTTTTTTTTTTTATTTTTGTTTTCTTGTTTTTCCTATTTTATTTTGTTTCTTTATTTTCTTTTATTTTACCTTTCTATTTCTCTTTCTTCCTTTTTTTTTTTTCTATTTCACTTCTCTTTTTTTCGTTTTTTCTTTTTATATTTTTGTTTTTTTTTATTTTTTTACTCTTCTATCTCTAACTTTTATTTTTGAAAAGACAAATATGTATATCACATACACATATTCAATAAACATACAAAATACATAATAGAGATCTGGATATATATCTACAGTGCAAAACATACATATGTATTTATGAAATACATATCATATTCATATTAAACAGTAACAAACATTATTGTACTATATATCTTCATATGCATTTGTGAAATACAAAGGTGACTCATATAAAATAAGAATATACATATGGATCACATATGTATTTTGTAAATATATATGCGAGCAATATGTATTTTATACGGTGTTGGATTTGTCTTTAAACTGTACATACTATGTCATTTTAGAGGGTAACATATGTACTTATTTGAATTCTTTTACTATTTAAGATATGTCTCATGTATTTTTTTATTACCTATATGTATATGTATATAATTGTCATTTTTGTTATAGAGATTTTGTGTCCTATATGTTTATATATATATATGTGAGTCAGATATGTATTTCTGTAAATACATATGCAGTATATATGTATGTTTTTTACCGTAAATATATATGCAGATTTGTATGTTTATTTATTTTGTATATTTTTTGAATATGCATATATGATATAGATATTTGTCTTTTAAAAATAAAAGATAGAGATAGAAGAGTGGGAAAAAAAAAACGAAAAATAAAAATTAAAAAAAAAAGTGAAAAAGAAATAGAAACTAGAAATAGAAGTGTAAAAACAAAAGCAAAAATTTTTTTAAAAAAAAATACGAAGAAGAAAACGGAAAAAAATATGAGAAAACCAAAAAAGAAAAAAATAAATAAATAAACGAAAAGGAAAAAAAAAAAAAAGAAGTAGTAGAGAGCAAATAAAGTGGAAACAAAAAAATGGAAAATAAAAATAAATTAAAAAAAGTTTTTTTTAAAAAAAAAAACTAACAAGAAAATATAGTTAGAGAAATAAGAGAATGATATTTTGAATTTTTGAAGATCATGAAAATAATAATCTTCATAGTTGAGTTTGATTTGGAAAAGAAATCTACTAATTTAAATAAGAGTAATTTATGGGAATTTAATTAAATAGGATAATTATTCCTTATTTAACTCAATTAATTTGAGTAAAACAAGGGCAGTAAATCTAGTTATATATGTATTTATATGACAACAGTTTACTTAAATACAAACTACAATTTGTTATTTTTCGTAATTACGAAACTGTTGCTATAAAGGTTACTATTAAGGTTCTATAATTGTTATTTTTGAAATTTTGCCATATATGTTTATGTTCCTGTGAAAAATTTGTTTGTTACTAGGAAAAGTAGGGACAGAAGTGCAAATGACCCCATGCTCTAATGAAACTGCTAAGACCACTTACCAAATTAGGCCGAGACTAGTCCGCCATGATCAAATGGGCCAAAATGGATTCCAGGCCCTGAATTTTCTGAAGCTCGACAGTTTTTCATTTTTCAGGCCTTTGAAAATGGAAATAGAACTGGGCTCTCTATTTCTTCCGGTAGCTCATTGGGCTTCAATATTAGACTCATATCTCCAATGTTAATAACAATCTTATATCGTTTATTGCAACTTATAACAACATTTATAAGATTGCAAAAAATAGCAGATTTTATTTTTTAAAAATATTTTATATATATATATATATATAAAAATTGAAATTAAAATTATCCTTAAAAATAAAAAACTGTTACATACAGATTTCATCCACCCCTATTTTATCTCTAAATTAGTCATTGCAGATTATTATATTATTAAAAAAAAAACTGAAAAAACGTTTCCTATCAAACAGTTTATTTCCTTTTTCAAACCGGAGAAGTGAAATATGGGCAAAGAAAAATATATCACACGTTTCCACTTCTTAAGGATTTTTTATTTTTTTTTTGAGATTATCTCTCCTCTTTTAACTCCTATTTAAATAATATAATATCACAAAAAATTAAAAAATAATATTTTAAAGAATAGATATTCATTCAAGTTTTAAAAAATATCATGAGCATTTTACGGGATACATCAAATAATAATTGTTTAAGATGACTAACAAACATAAGAAACATATTAAAAAATATAGAAAATATACACTTGAAAAAAAAAATTTAATAAACTTTTTAAAATTTTAAAAAAATAAAAAAATTAATAAATATATCAAATTCATATATAAAAATACAAAGTTAAATTACCATTCTTCTGACTAATTGACTATGATTTCACAATCAAAAAAGCAAAAAACATATTAAATTTATACCCAAAAAAAATATAGTTGAAATATATTTTTAAAAAACTACTTGAGATAATAAAAAAAACATACAGAAATCAACAAATAGTTAAACCCTACACTTTTAAGACTGAACGTTAACCTATGTTAGTGTTATCTAAAAGATAAATATGAAATCTATTAGGATACATATAGAATAATATTATATATTAAAATGTAAAGTATGTGAAAAGTTTTTTCGAAAAAGTTAAAACCTACACTTTTAATGCAGTAATCTAGGATATTGATATTTTAATAGATAAATATGAGTATTAGGATAAATATAAGATTAAATCTAAAAAGAAATTTTTAAATAAAAATAAATAAATAGATAATATTTAAATCTGTTATAACTTGCAATTAAAAATACAATTAAATAATTAAGAAAAAATAGTATTATAAGTTGCAATAAACTATCTAATAAATATATATGGGATAATTTTCACCATTTATACCATCTGATATAAACTGTCGTTTGTGTAAGTTCAACTAACTAAGAAAATGATATACTTACTTGAGGGAAAAGGACGTAGGCTAACTCTTTATTTTTCTTTTTCTTTTTTTCTCCAATATTTTGGAGCTAAAAAATCTGCTTTCTTTTTTTTTAGAAAAGAAATCTATACAATTGTATAGAAATTATATAATTATTGTATAGAACATGTACATATATAAGATATATTTATAGAGACTATATAGTAAGTGTATAATTATTGAATATGTATAAGATTTGTATAGAAACTTTATAATTATTGTATAGAACATGTATATACCCACATACATCCTAAAAAATAGGAGAACTACAAAAATGTATTTGATTTTAAAAAAAATTAGAAGGGTAACTTTTTGAAGAAGAAAAAAATAGCAACATTAAAAGGAAAAGGAAAAAAGTAGTAGTGGAAAAAAAAAAAAAAAAAAGAGGAAGCCAGCAACAACTAGCCAAATGGCTACCATATGAAAATATGAATTAGAGGACTATTTTGATGCAATTTATTTGACGACGGGCCATTTCTGATCATTTCCCTACACTTAAATCATTAAAACTTCAACCTTTATCTCTTGCATCTCAAGCGTAATTAAATAGGTTATTACATTTGACTTAATTGACTTCAATACACATAGCTTTTTTCGTATGTATTGGAGAAATTCTAAATTAAAGATAAATCACTCCTTAATAAAGTCGATTTCATTACTTGCTGGTGGTGAACACAAAACTTATGATATACACTTATGTTTGCTGCATTTGAGCTACAAAAATTTGTCTTTAATATGGAGTCTTGTTTGCTAGATAAGGTTTTTTTCAAGCGTGCTCCATGTGGAGCTAACGTATTATTCCTAGAGTCCTCTAGTATATGATTTTAGTCTTATCGCTAAACTTTTTTTTAAAAGAAAAATTCTTTATAGCTAGACCTATTTGAATTCTAGCAATGATTGATGAGTAGTTTGGGGTCTCCCTATTATATGATTATAAAGATATTGTTTTATATGGAGAACTTTTTTTGGAAATATAAAAATGTTCGTGGTATATTATGTTGAGTGTATGTGAAAAATATTTTCTAATCAAATGTCCACAAAAACATCTTTGTCAATGATTGCCCTAATTTCAAAATGGCCAGTAGTTTATTTTTTGAAAAACATCAATAACGAAAATTATCTACCAGATACGAAAAATTTAAGTTCAATATTAATATTTAATTACACAAATTTCTAATTTCGCATCTTTTAAGAAAATTGGTACCATGCCCCTAAATTAAATAAATAAATAAATAAATAAAAAATTCTCACCACCACTAGTGTTTTCACCAACTAAACGAATTTAGTCAGATATTTGTACAAGGTAATCTGATTATAACGGTATTTTATCATAGTTATTTCATTTTTTTAAAATTATTTTTTTATATAATATTATATTTTTTTATAATGTCATTCTACTTATAACAATAATATTGTTTATTATAGCGGTACACTCTTTTGTAAAATTAGCTCTCAATAAAGCATACCCAAATATTATGTAAAATTACCTCTCAATATGGCGTTTATGTTATTATCATAAGAAATATATTATGTACAAAATAAAATATCAAAATATTTATGATAAACATCATATTTCTGTTTATAATAGTTAAATGAGTTTGTAATGACCCTTCAGGTCATTTGCCGTGTTCTTGCTTATTTTCGCCGATAGAGCTCCTCCATAGCCATCCCAAGTCATTAATGAGTTGCTAGAACCGATAGTGCGATGACCTGGCGGTTCGTTTGGTTTTTAGAACAACTTTTTCAATTTGAGTCTTCGTCGATTCTGAATGGCCGTTGAGCGAAAAATTCAGTAAAATGACTTCGAATGCAAATTTCGACTGCGCCAGCAGATATGTAATATCGATTCTAGGATGGATAGACTCTTGGTTCGGATCCCACAGCACCAAAGATCATTTCGACCCATTAGTCAAAAAAGTCAAAATCGAAATATGGGTGTGGAACCCACAAGTGGCCTAAATGACCTCGGATGGAAAATCCGATTTCACCAATGCGTCCGAAATGTCAAAATTAGTGGGGTTACATAGTTTTTTTGCGAAAAATAGAGTCCGAATTAGTCCGGAATGACAAAAATAAATTTTGACCTTGCGGGCCCATTTAAAACTGTATAAAAGGGGCTTTTGGCAGATTTTGAGCATTCTTCACCCCTATTAAAATCCTAGCAGCCCTAGGAGAGTGGAGACTCAAAAAAAGTGGTCTTGTGGGTAGATTGAAAGCTTAACAACTTGTGTAATTCACCTTTCTACTACAAATCCAAGGTATGAATTTCTCTAATTTGATATTAATTTCATGATTTCTTGACTCAAACTAAATCATTGTGTGTCAATTGTATCCCCAAAATTGAGAGTTTGACTCAAATTTCTTGAGGGTTTTAACTCCCTAAAGGTAATTAGGCTATGGGTTGGTCTTGGAAACTCCTTTCCAAGGGTGAAACCCATTTGGGGTTTTGGTGTCCACCCATGGCACAATGATGCCATAAAGGGTATTTTTATTCTTATTGTAATGCTTGGAGTGTATTGTTGATAGCATTGATCGTGGACGGGAAAGCTTGTCGAAAAGGAAGGAAAAAGTTCGTTGATTCGTGAGTTACTTGGATTCAAGGTAGGTTAGGCTTACCCGTAGTATAGATTGAGCTTGTTTGTAATGTAATTATTGATATCTTGCGAGATTGGGTGGGGTACCTAGACGATAGTTGATTACATGGTGAACTTGGGATTTATTGATTGCTATAGACTATTAAATTGTAAGGTATGATATTTGAGCCTTAGTCTAGGACCTTGGTTAGCCTATTTGTGGTCTCATGACTAGCGTGAGAACATTATAGTAGTCCTAAGTAGACATAATTGGTATACGTCTCTATCCTTAGGAGTGTATTGACCTATATAATGCCTTGATAGGAGATGACCTCGATGTTGGGTTGATCTAGGAAGGATTCTTGAAGAGACTTTTGCTATGACCGAGAAAGGATTGGTAAGCCCTTTTGGTGAGGTATGAATGACTTAGCCTAATCCCCGGGTAGAAGCTAGACATGTGTTAGTATGCTTGGCATTGGCATTCTCGGGATTTAGAAGTGGGAATTGACCCACCTTAAGCTTGAACTAAGTAAATACTTAACGACCTAGATACTTGGTGATTGTCCAAGATACATACATATGTGTAGGAGTTGTGATGGTTGCACTCGATTATCGTATTACCTAGTGATCATGACTTGAATACCCTTGCTAAGTGATTACTGTGCACGTTTGGTAAATACCCATGCCCTTGTTGATTCTCATATTACGTGTGAAGCTTATTAGTAAGTAAAATGGCAACCGTTATCCGATGTCCCTACTTCTAAATATATATTGTGAGCTTTTGTGTATGCTTATTGGTTTGGCTATGCATATGGATGTGTGTGGTTGTAAGTGGAGGAATATGTGATATTATGATGATGCTCGATTCGAGTTCGGAGGAATATATGATATTATGATGATGCCCGATTCGAGTCTGGAGGAATATGTGATATTATAATGATGCCTGATTCGAGTCCGGAGGAATATGTGATATTATGATGATGCCCGATTCGAGACTGGAGAAAAAGTATGATATTATAATGATGCCCGGTTCGAGTCCGGAGGAATATGTTGATAGTGTAATGATGCCCGGTGAATCCGGAAGAGGTAAGCACTCATGAAACTTCTGGTGTTATGCATGGTACTGATAATAGTAACTCTGTACAATTCTGTCGTATGATTTGTTAAGACTTATGGTATCTTCTGGTACTTCTTGTAATCACTACTTAAATTGCATCCCTTTTCTTTTGTGGTTCTATTTGAACCACTGTATTAAGATGACTGGTGGTTTTCTTCTTGTGGTTTGTTGGACACTTGAATTTATTAGTCCCTTCTCTCTAAAAAGGAATGATGCAGCTGTATCGAGACTTAAAGCATTTCTTTATTTTGTTACCATTTTGTTAAATATTCTAAATATTTTTAACTGTAAAAATCATGAATTATAATACTTTTGAAGTACCTTTTAAATAGATAATTTTATTTAGAAGAGATTGATCTTGCAAATTTGTCCCACGGAGATGGTTGGTTGAGTTGTTTAGGCATAAGAGTAACAACCTGAATATTATTCTAGATTGGGATTCAAGCTGTAACAATATCTGTTCTAGCCTGACTGAGCACTGAACAGGATTACCCAATTCTCATGCTTGTAGACTATCATAGGTTGTTTAGTGGTTTAGTTGAGGTGTAAAGCTGATTTCGGCACTATCGTTATTTAAATAGTAGCGTATAAAAGAGGGACTCATCTTGTCCTTTACGTTTCTGCCAAGCGAAGTAGTCCTCATAGAATTAATGAGTACATGTTTATGCTATGACAGTGTCTTATACTGCTTGTGAATTGCTGCGTGTGTCAACATCTATTGTGGCAGGGGTATAAATTGATTGTTGTGCTATTTCTTTTATGTAATTGACATATTATATGCTTAACTGTCATTTGTCATGATTTTCCAATGTGGTAGCATTGAAGTGTTCTGTTTGATAGTTAATTGAAATGCCTACAGGAACAATAATTACTACTTCTTGATCTCAGATTGGTAATTTGAATCTTCTATATGCATTCTAATTCTGTTAGGTTTCATGTTATTCCTATATGAAATGAGTTTAAGAATATGTTGGATAAACTCTGTTTTCTGTCAAGTTGGAAGCTTTCATTATAGGACATGCTGGAGTTTTGGCCTTAGACCCTCTGTTAAATAGAAAAGAGAAAGCATATCATGGCCTATTTATTGTTGGCTAAAACAGACGTACTAATTTATAATTAGCAAAGTGCATGAAAACAAAAACCAAATGAACTTATGCCAAACGAGCGGGGTTGTGCTACCCACGGTTTACGATAAATTGATTGAGTAGTGGTGCTTTATGGTATTATTGGTTGTATTCTTTTGTGTACTCCGTGATGAGTTTCTTTGTAGTGCTCCCTTTCGTGTACTTCCCGATGGTATGGGACATCGTGGTAAGTTCTTGTGTTTATGCTCTAAAGATGGTTGCTGATGATTATGGCAAGTAGATACCTTGCGATTGTGTATATGGCTTTACATTTTCTAAATGATACTCAGTTGTTATGGAGATTATGGAGTATATAGAGGTAGTATGTCATGTTATTGTTTTAGTAATATAGATGTGTTATAGTGGTATCGAAGCAGATTCAGGTTCGATCTTATCCCTTGACTTTAAGATTATTGTCTTACTTTATATCGTCTTTACATTATATTTGAGCTCAGTCGACCGATGATGCCTACTGAGTACCCGTGTTTTGGTACTCATACTACACTTCTGTACCTTTTTGGTGCAGATCCAGGTCCTAGTTGCCGCCGTTGAGCTAGTTCTTGCGAGTTGACTATTCAGAGACAGGCTGACCTCTTGGAGATTGAGTTGCCCTTTTTCCCCTCTATCCTTATTTGTCTTTTACTTTTGAGACAAATGTACGAGATTATTTAAGACATTTTAGATTCTGAGATTGTAAATTCCTCTTGTCAAATTTAGAAGCTCTTGTATTAATACTATCAGGTCGTGGGATTTGTGTTTGAATATCCGTTGTCCTTAGTTGTATAAATATTGATATATATTGTGTTTATGCATAGAGTCCATGTTGGACGTTCTTACCAAGGTAACCCATTGTCATAGCTCCGGGTTACGGTAACGTCTTACCTACCAGAGGGATGTGGTAAGTGCCACATGACTCCAAACGGGGTCGTGATAAATTGGTATCAAAGTCAAGGTTTCACCGATATTATTGATACAAGAGCAAGAGTCTAATAGAGTCTTGCAGATCGGAACGTTGACGTCCGTTTCCTATCTTTGGGAGGCTATGTGACATTCTTAGGATTCTTTCATTTTTTCATTCATATCGTACTAAGAGTCTGAGTTGATTTGCAGTATATTTTCTTGACTTTACTCTTTCGCAGATGTCAAAAAGACGTGCTGCCCCTACGCGAGGTGAGAGTCCCACGATTATTTTTTTACAGATGTCGAGGAGACGTGCTGCCCCTATACGAGGTGTGAGTCCCAATATTAGGACCAAGAACCCTGTTTCTATTCGTAGACGACCTAGAGTTCGAGGACAGCCTCGTGATTTATCTCCAGCTAGGGGCCAGGATAAGCCGCCTTCCCCGAGACCTATCCCTGCATCTGAGCCAGAGATTCGTCCGCCACAGCTAGCGGTGGGCCAGGGACCAACCCAGGCTCTACCAGGTTTTATTCCTTCTTCATTTCTCAGAGATTACCTGGTTCAGATGCTGAGTATGGTAGGTGGTGTACAGCCTGATGGTGCACAGACTTTTGGGACCGGGGTACAACCTGCAGCTCCTAGTGTTGAGATTCTTTTTGCGCTAGTATTCATTCAGTCGGTAGTTGTGCCTCCAGTTGTGACCCAGCTTGCTATGTCTACCGATGAGCAGAAGATGCTTGATAGATTTTTTAGGTTGACTCCGCCTAGGTTTTTTGGTGCTCCTAGGGAGGATGCATTTGAGTTTCTTACAGCTTGTGAGGATAGACTTCGTGCTTTAGGCCTTGTCGAGACTCGTGGTGTGGATTACACCATATTTTAGTTGGATTTGTCTGCTCATCACTGGTGGAGGAGTTTTGCGGATTCTAGACCAGTTGGGTCTTCTCCTTTGTCATGGACTCAGTTCTTCGAAATGTTCTTAGAGAAGTATATGCCTCGTAGTCTTAGAGATCAATTGAGGGATCAGTTCTCCAGACTGGAGCAGGGCTCCATGACAGTCACCAAGTATGAGGGTTGTTTTCATGAGTTGGCCAGACAAGCGACTTCTATTTTGGACACTGAGTATGAGAGGGTTTGATTCTATGTCAGAGGGTTGAGACTCCCTATTCGGATGGCGACTCAGAGTCTAGTTGCTGCAGGTAGGACTTTTACTAAGGTTTCTGATCATGCTAGAGTGATGGAGGAGATGCACAGAGAGAGTCGTTAGAGCAGTGATAAGAGGCCTAGATTCCAGGGTAGATTTGGTGGGAGCTGTGGTAGTTCCCGATTGAGGAGTGTTATTTCTTATGCTGGACACCTTCCACGTCCATTTTTTCAGCCTCAGAGTCAGAATAGTCGACCGGTTCAGGCAGCTCTTCAGATCGCTGGTGGGGATCAGTTTATTGCTAGTGGTCACCCTAGTAAGGGTGGTGATTAGACTTTGAGAGGTTCATCTGTGGGCTATGCTAGGCGTGGTAGCTATGCCGGATCAGCCGAATTTGTGAGTTTTGGTTCTTCTCGAGAGTCTTGTTTTACTTGTGGTCCTCCTGGTCATTTCTCTAGAGAGTGTCCTAGTCGCGGGGCGATGGTTCCTTCAGCCCAGGGAGCTACTCCCATTAGGGCAGTTCCTCCTTCAGGTAGAGATGGTTTGCGAGGTCGTAGAGGTGGTTACCAGGGTGCTCGAGGTGGTACTCAGGTAGGCAGGACATGAGGTCAGTCAGGTGCCCAGTCAGGTAGCGGGCGTGGTCGGTTATATGTAGTACCTTCTAGACCCGAGGCTCAAACTTCGGATGCTATAGTGACAGGTACGATTTTGGTATGCCGCAAGTCGGCTCTTGCTTTATTTGATCTCGGATCCACTTATTATTATATATCTTCTTATTATGCATCACGGGTGGATTTGACTAGTGATTTATTATCTGTTCCGTTGCGCGTATCTACTCCCGTAGGTGATTCTTTAGTAGTGGATCGAGTGTTCAGATTATGTGTTATGACAGTCAGTGATGTTGATACTTATGCTAATCTTACTATTCTTGATATGCTGGATTTCGATGTGATACTGGGCATGGACTGGTTAGCTCACTATCATGCGGTCATGAATTTTTTGCCAAGACCATTACCTTAGCCATGCCCGGCATACCCCCAGTCGTGTGGCAGGGAGTGGTTAGCCACGATCCGACGGGGATTATTTCTTATGTTTGTGCTAGGAGAATTATATCAAGAGGCTGCGAGTCTTATCTCGCTTATATATGTGATATCCGTGTAAAGAGTTCGATGTTTGACTCTGTTCCTATTGTATGTGAGTTTCCTAATATATTTCCTGACGATCTGCCTGGTATTCCCCTTGACCGTGAGATTGAGTTTGCTATTGACCTTGAGCGTGGCACCCGACCTATTTCTATGGCACCCTACCTTATGGCCCCTGCCGAGCCTTAAGAAGCTGAATTCTCAGCTTCAGGATTTTCTTGGTAAGGGTTTTATTAGATCGAGTGTGTCCCCATGGGGAGCTCCTGTTTTGTTTGTAAATAAGAAAGATGGTTCCATGCGTATGCGTATTGATTATAGACAGCTTAATAAAGTGACAGTGAAGAACCATTATCATATGTCTTGCATTGATGATTTATTTGACTAGCTTCAGGGTGCAGTAGTGTTTTCTAAGATTGACTTGAGATCAGGTTACCATCAGTTGAGGATTCAGGGTGAGAATATCCTGAAAACAGCTTTCAGGACCCGTTATGGTCACTATGAGTTCTTGGTGATGTCTTTTGGGCTGACTAATGCCCCCTCCGCGTTTATGAACTTAATGAACCGTGTGTTCAGACCCTATCTAGACTTTTTCGTTATTGTGTTCATTGATGATATTCTTATGTACTCGAGGAGTAGTGAGGAGCATGTACAACACTTGAGAATTGTGATCCAGGTTTTGCGAGAGCATGTGCTTTTTGCCAAGTTCTCCAAGTGCGAGTTTTGGCTTGATTCAGTATCTTTTCTCGGACACGTGGTGTTCAAGGCGGGTATTATGGTAGACCCGACTAAGATTTCAGTGATTCATGATTGGGCTAGGCCTACGCCTCCGACCGAGGTCCGTAGTTTTATTGATTTGGCAGGTTACTATAGGCGCTTTGTTGAGAGCTTTGCTACCATATCAACCCCCATGACTAGATTGACTCGGAAGGAAGTTCCTTTTCAATGGTCTGAGGAGTAAGAGTTGAGCTTTAGGAAGCTCAAGGAATATCTCACTTTCGCCCCTGTGTTAGCTCTTCCAGTTGAGGGCGAGGGATTCACAGTGTTTTGTGATGCTTCTGGTGTTGGTCTTGGATGTGTTTTGATGCAGCAGGGTCGTGTCATTGCCTATGCTTCTAGACAGCTCAAGGTGCATGAGCGCAACTACCTCACTCATGATTTGGAATTGACGGCGGTAGTATTCGCGCTCAAGATTTGGAGGAATTACTTATATGGTGTGCGTTGTGAGATTTTCACAGAACATCGTAGTCTTCAACATCTCATGACCCAACGGGAGCTTAATGTTTGCCAGCGTAGATGGATGGAGTTGCTAAAGGATTATGATATGTCTATCTTGTATCATCCGGGTAAGGCTAATGTAGTGGCGGATGCCTTGAGTTGCAAGGCGGTGAGTATGGGTAGTTTGGCGTGTATTTTAGTTTCTCAGAGGCCATTGGCACGGGACGTTCAGTCCTTAACCAATTTGATGGTTCACCTTAATATTTCAGATCCAGCATGATTTTTGGCTTGTGTAGAGGCGAGATCCTCCCTGTTTGAGCAAATTTGTGATCGTCAGTTTAAGGATAGAAAGCTATGTTTTATCTGTGACCAGGTGATTAATGGTGAGTTTAGGAGGCACACTGTGGATTCTGAGGGTATTTTGAGATTCCAGGGTCGTATTTGTGTTCCCCGACTTGATGACCTAATCTAGTCTATTCTGCATGAAGCTCACAGTTTTAGATATTCTATTCATCCTGGTACGGCTAAGATGTATAGAGATTTGAGGCAGTTATATTGGTGGAATGGTATGAAGAGAGATATGGCAGACTTCATAGCTCGTTGCTTGTATTGTCAGCAAGTTAAGGCCAAGCATCAGCGTCCCGGCAAATTGACTCAGAGATTGCCCATTCCCGAGTGGAAATGGGAAAGGATCACCATGGACTTTATTAGTTGTTTGCCTCGTACTCGTCATGGTCACAATGGTATATGGGTTATTGTGGATCGTTTAACCAAGTCAGCATATTTTATTCCTATTCAGATGACCTTCAGTGCTGAGAGATTAGCCCAGATTTATATTTGGGAGATAGTTTGTTTGCATGGGGTTCCTGTGTCTATCATATCAGATCGTGGTTCTGTGTTTACTTCGAGGTTTTGGAGAGCATTTCAGGAGGAGTTGGGTACTCGAATAGATTTGAGTACAGCCTTTCATTCGCAAACGGATGGTCAATCTGAGCGGACTATCCAGGTGCTTGAGGATATGCTCCGAGCTTGTGTTATGGACTTTAGAGGTCAGTGGGATCAGCACTTAGCTTTGACAGAGTTTGCCTACAACAACAGTTATCATTCAAGTATTGAGATGGCCCCTTATGAGGCGTTGTATGGTAGAAGGTGTCGTTCTCCTATAGGATGGTTTAAGACATCCGAGGCTAGACCTCATGGTACAGATTTGCTTCAGGACTCGTTGCATAGAGTCAGGGTAATTCAGGATAGGTTGAGAGCAGGCCAAAGTAGGCAGAAGGCCTATGCCGACTGTAGACTCCATGCCTTGAAATTCGGAGTGGGTGATCATGTGTTTCTTTGAGTTTCACCTATGAGAGTTGTGATGAGGTTTGGAAGGAAGGGTAAGCTTAGCCCTCACTATATTGGTCATTTTGAGATTCTTCGTGTGGTTGGTGAGGTGGCCTATGAGTTGGCTCTACCTCCAGACTTTTCCACTGTCCATCCGATTTTTTATGTCTCTATGTTGCGGAAGTATATTTTGGATCCTTCTCATGTGCTTAGATGGGACTCGGTCCAGTTGGACGATCAGTTGACGTTTGCGGAGGAGCCCGTGTTTGTATTGGCTAGTGATGTGAGGCGACTGTGTACTAGAGAGATTCCTGTCGTTCAGGTTCAGTGGAGGTACCGCATAGTAGAGGAGGCCACTTGGGAGTTAGGGAGCGAGATGTGATCTCAGTACCCTCACCTATGCGAAACTTCAGGTACTCACTTATCTTTAACTTTTGAGGACGAAAGTTCCTTAGTAGGGGATGTTGTAATGACCCTTCAGGTCATTTTTCGTGTTCTTGCTTATTTTCGCCAATAGAGCTCCTCCATAGCTATCCCAAGTCATTAATGAATTGCTAGAACCGATAGTGCGATTACCTAGCTGTTCGTTTGGTTTTTAGAACCACTTTTCCAATTTTAATCTTCGTTAATTCTGAATGGCCGTCGAGCGAAAAATTCAGTAAAATAATTTTGGATGCAAATTTTGACTATGCCAGAAGATATATAATATCGATTCTAGGATGGATAGACCCTTGGTTTGGATTCCACAGCACCAAAGCTTATTTCGACCCATTAGTCGAAAAAGTCAAAATCAAAATATGGGTGTGGGACCCACAAGTAGTCTAAATGACCTCGTATAGAAAATCCGAGATCACCAATGCGTCCGGAATGTCAAAATTAGTGGGGTTACATAGTTCGTTTGAGAAAAATGGAGTCCGAATGAGTTCGGAAGGTCAAAAAAAAATTTTGACCTTGCGGACCCATTTAAAACCATATAAAGGGGGCTTTTGGTAGATTTTGAGCATTCTTCACCCCTATTAAAATCCTAGCAGCCCTAGGAGAGTGGAGACTCAAAAAAATTGGTCTTGTGGGTTGATTGAAAGTTTAACAACTTGTGTAATTCACCTTTCTACTACAAATACAAGGTATGAATTTCTCTAATTTGTTATTAATTTCATGATTTCTTGACTCAAAACCCTAAAGCATTGTGGGTCAATTGTATCCCCAAAATTGAGTGCTTGACTCAAATTTCTTGAGGGTTTTAAATCCCTAAAGGTAATTAGGCTATGGGTTGGTCTTGGAAACTCCTTTCCAAGGGTGAAACCCAATTGAGGTTTTGGTGTCCATTTGAAACCCATTGCACAATGATGCCATAAAGGGTATTTTCATTCTTATTGTAATGCTTGGAGTGTATTGTTGATAACATTGATCGTGGACGGGAAAACTTCTTGGAAAGGAAGGAAAAAGTTCGTTGATTCATGAGTTGCTTGGATTCAAGGTAGGTTAGGCTTACTCGTAGTATAGATTGAGCTTGTTTGTAATGTAATTATTGATATCTTGCGAGATTGGGTGGGGTACCTAGACGATAGTTGATTACATGATGAACTTGGGATTTATTTATTGCTATAGACTATTAAATTGTAAGGTAAGATATTTGAGCCTTAGCCTTCTGCTTACCCACAACATCCTTGATTTTTATTAAGAGAGGACCTAACACCTGTTTCTCCTTTATTTTCGAACCAAAAGATGATTGTGCCACCTGTTGCACTTTGGTTAGCCTATTTGTGGTCTCATGACTAGTGTGAGAACATTATAGTTGTCCTAAGTAGACATAATTGGTATACGTCTCTATCCTTAGGAGTGTATTGACCTATATAATCCCTTGATAGGAGATGACGTTGGTGTTGGGTTGATCTACGAAGGATTTTTGAAGAGACTTTTCCTATGACCTAGAAAGGATTGGTAAGCCCTTTTGGTGAGGTATGAATGACTTAGCCTAATCCCGAGTAGAATCTAGACGTGTGTTAGTATGCTTGGCATTGACATTCTCGGGATTTAGAAGTGGGAATTGACCCACCTTAAGTTTGAACTAAGTAAATACTTAACGACCTAGATACTTGGTGATTGTCCAAGTTACATACATATGTGTAGGAGTTGTGATGGTTGCACTCGATTATCGTATTACCTTGTGACCATGACTTGAATACCCTTGCTAAGTGATTACTGTGCACGTTTGGTAAATACCCATGTCCTTGTTGATGCTCATATTACGTGTGAAGCTTATTAGTAAGTAAAATGGCAACCGTTATCCGACTTCCCTACTTCTATATATATATTGTGAGCTTTTGTGTATGCTTATTGGTTTGGCTATGCATGTGGATGTATGTGGTTGTAAGTGGAGGAATATGTGATATTATGATGATACCCGTTTCGAGTTGAGAGGAATATGTGATATTATGATGATGCCCGGTTCAAGTCTGAAGGAATATGTGATATTATAATGATGTCCGGTTCGAGTCTGGAGGAATATGTGATATTATGATGATGCCCGATTCGAGATCGGAGAAAAAGTATGATATTATAATAATGCCCGGTTCGAGTCCGGAGGAATACGTTGATAGTGTAACGATGCCCGGTAAATCTGGAAGAGGTAAGCACTCATGAAGCTTCTGGTGTTATGCATGGTACTGATAATAGTTACTCTGTACAATTCTGTTGTATGATTTGTTAAGACTTATGGTATCTTCTGGTACTTCTTGTAATCACTACTTAAATTGCATCCCTTTTCTTTTGTGGTTCTGTTTGAACCACTGTATTAAGAGGACTGGTGGTTTTCTTCTTGTAGTTTGTTGGATACTTGAATTTATTAGTCCCTTCTCTCTAAAAACGAATGACGCAACTGTATCGAGACTTAAAGCATTTCTTTATTTTGTTACCATTTTGTTAAACATTTTAAATATTTTTAACTGTAAAGATTATGGATTATAATACTTTTGAAGTACCTTTTAAATAGATAATTTTATTAAGAAGAGATTGATCTTGCAAATTTGTCCCTCGAATACGGTTGGTTGAGTTGTTTAGGCATAAGAGTAACAACCTAAATATTATTCTAGATTAGGATTCAAGCTGTAACAATATCTGTTCTAGCCTAACTGAGCACTGAACAGGATTACCCAATTCTCATGCTTGTAGACTATCATAGGTTATTTAGTCGTTTAGTTAAGGTGTAAAGCTGATTTCGGCACTATTGTTATTTAAATAGTAGCGTATAAAAGAGGGACTCATCTTGTCCTTTGCATTTCTGCCAAGCGAAGTAGTCCTCATAGAATTAATAAGTACATGTTTATGCTATGACAGTGTCTTATACTGCTTGTGAATTGCTGTGTGTGTCAACATCTATTGTGGCAGGGGTGTAAATTGATTGTTGGGCTATTTTTTTTATGTAATTGACATAATTATATGCTTAACTGTCATTTGTCATGATTTTCCAATGTGGTAGCATTGAAGTGTTCTGTCTGACAGTTAATTGAAATGCCTATAGGAACAAAAATTACTACTTCCTGATCTCAGATTGGTAATTTGAATCTTGTATATGCATTCTATTTCTGTTAGGTTTCGTGTTATTCCTATGTGAAATGAGTTTATGAATATGCTGGATAAACTCTGTTTTCTGTCAAGTTGGAAGCTTTTATTATAGGACATGCTGGAGTTTTAGCCTTAGACCCTCTGTTAAATAGAAAAGAGAAAGCATGTCATGGCCTATTTATTGTTGGCTAAAACAGACGCACTAATTTATAATTAGCAAAGTGCATGAAAACAAAAACAAAATGAACTTATGCCAAACGAGCGGGGTTGTGCTACCCGCGGTTTACGGTAAATTGATTGAGTAGTGGTGCTTTATAGTATTATTGGTTGTGTTCTTTTGTGTACTCTCCGGTGGTATTGGGACGCTGTGATGAGTTTCTTTGTAGTGCTCCCTTTCGTGTACTTCCCGACGGTATGGGACGTCGTGGTAAGTTCTTGTGTTTATGTTCTAAAGATGGTTACTGATGATTATGGCAAGTAGATGCCTTGCGATTGTGTATATGGCTTTACAATTTCTAAATGATACTCAGTTGTTATGGAGATTATGGAGTATATAGAGGTAGTATGTCATGTTATTGTTTTAGTAGTATAGATGTGTTATAGTGGTATCGAAGCAGATTCAGGTTCGATCTTATCCCTTGACTTTAAGATTATTGTCTTACTTTATATCGTCTTTACATTATATTTGAGCTCAGTCGACCGATGATGCCTACTGAGTACCCGTGTTTTGGTACTCATACTACACTTCTGTACCTTTTTGGTGCAGATCCAGGTCCTAGTTGCCGCCGTTGAGCTAGTTCATGCGAGTTGACTATTCAGAGACAAGGTGAGCTCTTGGAGATCGAGTTGTCCTTTTTCCCCTCTATCCTTATTTGTCTTTTACTTTCGAGACAAATGTACAAGATTATTTAAGACATTTTAGATTCTGAGATTGTAAATTCCTCTTGTCAAATTTAGAAGCTCTTGTATTAATACTATCAGGTCGTGGGATTTGTGTTTGAATATCCGTTGTCCTTAGTTGTATAAATATTGATTATATTGTGTTTATGCATAGAGTCCATGTTGGACGTTCTTACCAAGGTAACCCATTGCCATAGCTCACCGGAGGGATGTGGTAAGTGCCACATGACTCCAAACGGGGTCGTGACAGAGTCAAATGTCAGTATATATATATAATAGCACCTCCCTATAATAGTCATGAAGTTTTCGTACAAACACTGAGAGGCTTGACTGTATACAACTTGTGTATTTGCATACCCTATTATTACTAAACAATAGTTAATCACCCCTCAATTCAAACTGGAAATCTGCTATATAAGTTGGATGATATCATCTCCATTACCGTTCACTTTTCTTTCAATCTTAAATTAAGGAAAAGAAGAATCTAGGAGCACTAGGAAATTTAAGCAAGTTTGGAAGTTGGAACCCACAGGAGGGAGCCCCCAGTGTTATTAGAAAGCGATTTGACTTGACCACTTGCCGTTTGGATGTCTTCATCAGCCTCTTCAACATCATTTGAAATTGAATATGCTTTATTATCTTTTCTAATTTGTGGAGTGATTGATTGTTTGTTAATTAAGATTAGAGTTATCTTGATAGTCAAGAATTCCAGTCAAATTATATTAGCCATGACCAGATCATCCCACCTATGTGAATTTCAGAAAACTAATTAGGAGGATTGCAATAGGTTGATGTCCAACGAAGTGATTTTACGTACGTATGAAGAATCTTTTGAATACTGAAATTGCTAAAACATGTCCAGCTTAGATGCACTTTTGTCAACCCCTAGAGCATTACTAGAATGATCGTGCCGGCCAAGAGATAATATAGTTTACTCCGACTAATTTAGAATTTAAGCTAGTTATTGACACAAAAGTCATGACCAAGAATCTCCACGAAGACAAAATATTAGATGATTTCTTTTCATCTATTCAAGCAGGTCCCGGGGTCTCGGAGACTCATTCTGACTGAAACAAGGGGCGGGTCTTTACCAACTTCCAAATAGTCTATTTTAGGGAAAAGGTGAACGCCTAGCGCGAAAGGTTGCTTTACTAAGTAAGACAAGGCAAGAAGCAAGGGCGCAGCAGCTGCACGAAAGCCCTTGCTTCTTAGCGCATCCCTTTTCTTCCTCGTTAGCACTTGACTAATAAGACAGAAAGAGCCTTTCTTACTTGTTTAGTAAAGTCTCGTTTTTTGATAGGAGTAGGTGTTTGCTAGGGCAGGGCACTTTTCATTCTTCATCCGAAACTAACAAGACCTATGGAACTAATTGAGTTACACACAAACTGATTCGGAAGTATGATCAAAAATAAAAAAGTCATAAGCAAGCAAATGATACATATAATAATTTAAAAGTCACCTTACTTTTAAGGAAAAATGAACCCAAGATTTTGGAGTTCAAAAAAGTCTTTAATATTTGTTTGTTGCTTCCGTCAACTTCATGACTAGCATCTTACAAATATTAGTGCTCTTTCATTTTTGTTTTTAAGCCAGCTGGTTTTGATGGCTATGGTAAACCTTCCACTCAATCAGCAAAGTAACCAAACAAAGTGCACAATATCATTTATGGAAGTGCTAAGAAAAACTTGATAATGGTTCTTTTTGACTTATTTACTCTAATAAAGTTCGCTTCTACTAATGGTAATTTGGCTAGAACTGAAAATCCCTCTAATGGGATATGGCCCTTTGTATTTTTATCCCCATTAGTCATTAAACAGAGACTAAGTTATTGCGGCTAATTAATCATTGTCGAATTAGTGCAGTACCTAATCATTACCAACCATACCTAAGTTACAAAAATAAAATCATCCCAAATCTTGTGAATCTACAGAATATCTGATTTTCCTGTACTCAATCATTGACAATTGAAAATCAGATTTGTCATTTGTGAACCATTTGATTTGGAAACCAATAGGAAAATCTTAGCTCAGTGCTGCGTCCAATCGGCTGAGTTTGATTTGATGAAATTAATTAGTTGGAAGACTTATTCAAATTATCCATTTCCTAGTTTCTTTTTCCAATATTACTAGTTTGTGATGTTTGGCTGAGCTTAAACTAATATGATTTTTATGATTAAATACGTCGACTAGAAATTTCATAACCCCTAATCTCTACTTGGAACTAGTTTATACTGAAAAATTAGGTTTCCTCCTCTATAAATCTAGTTGTTTAAGATACTTTTGGAACAGATTGACTAGGAACGATTAACAAACTATCTGAAACAGAAAAACTACATGTAATATTATAATGCTATCCTTATATAGATTAAAATTTATATGCACCTAATGTTTATACTAAATTATATCAACTTATCATTATTGAATAAATTTTATTGAGGTGGGAGTGTGTATATTAATGAACCACGGTTAATTGGGCGATGTCCATGTACAAAGATATCATGCATCTATATTAGATCAATTTTTATCCTAACATATTGTATTAAGACTTATATTCAAACCAAAATTAGGGGGAATAGCTTTCTGATATTTTATTTGGAGATGTTAATGTGACTCTTCATCTAGTACTTGTATACCCTTCATAATTGTTATTTTATGGGCACACTTTACAGCAGTATGCCCTAATAATTGGAGAGACATATATAGTACAATCCCCACACTGCATTTACTGTTTAGTACTATGACAAAAAATTAATGCTAAGATTGCTTCACATATATATGCACCCTAAGCTGCCACATTTCATGCTTCAATACCGATTGTTGAACTTCATCTTAATCTGTCAATGCCTTTCAATGCTTTCATTTTCCGCTGAATTAACAAACGTATCAGGTAGCAGGTTTTCGGGGACCAATAATTTTTGCGTAGACCTTGTATTTAACTCGAGATATTCATGAAATATATAAAAACATTTAAACTTGGCCTCAATTCTGTTGTTGGAAACCAATAACAAAGCGTAGCACTTATAATTTTTATTTTCTTTTTTTTTTTACATTGGAGATCGTTGGGTACACATAGACTTTAAATCTTGAATTATTACTTTTGCTCACCCCCCATTTCTTCTTCCACCCCATTGAACTACACATTGTTATCCAAAGAAGTTCTCAATACGTCCGATATGGGACAGTTCCTCAATTTGTCTTCTTGATTTTAACAATACACGAAAGACATTAAAAGATTCGTTATATTTGTAGGGTAGTACTATTCATATTCATCAGAAAAGTGGTCCTTTTGAGTACCTACATGTCTCAAAAATATTCATTCATGAAGCTTTCAAATTAATGTACCAAAATGATTATAGTGTGTTTGTTCATGACAACTAGAGATGCACGTGGAATTCATTCTGAGAAGAAATCCAGAATGGCTTGAAAGAGACCAAAAGACTTGGTCTACAATGTTCATGAATATATATCCTCAAGATCTGTCAACTATAACTTGCAAATTAAAATCAATCACCCCATTAAGTGTTTGATTAGCAAGTAATTTACTTTACTTGATACAAGAATTTGGCTCCCATTAATTCCCATGGTGTAAGATTAGTAATCAATATCGATTCCAAGAGGCAAGAACCTTAGTTCCTAGCTTATTAATTCTCTTCTTTTTTGAACCAAAATGTTAATATTATTACTAGTAAAGTAGTAGTAATAACTAATATGCATCATAACCAAACAGTGAGTCCGGACAATATGTCCCTGCAACGTGGAAAAATTTTCTGCTAAAGGAGTACTAGCCAAAATCATAGGCGGAATCACTATTTTATTTAGTTACGGGTTTGGCAGGATCCAAATCCACTAGTTTTCAAATCCTATATTCATATTAAAATTTCTTTAACAATATATAAATACCGTAATTACAAAACCAAGAAAACAAAAATGGTTGTGGTCCGGTCCAGTAGAACCAATATAAAAGTAGTTCCTTAGAATCCTAGTTCCTTGCTAATTTACATCACTATGGTTCCTTTTGGCAATATTGTCTATAGTAGCTCATTTTTTGTTTGCATTATTTTTCTTTTAGTGCGTGTTAATTCGTTCATATTTTGTACCTATGGTGGGTGGTAGTCGTGATAATTTGCAAAGTTAAGATAATGAAGTATATGTTTGGTACTACCATAGGTCATTAGGGGAAGGTGAGGAGTAACATGGATAAGGAAGGACAAGGATGGATGGCCTAGACTCCATAATTTTTTTAATTGAAAGAAATTAAAGAGAAGACCAATAAAAATCATAGAATGTGATGAAAATGGCAGTCTTCCTAGTTGGGTGGTTGTTGAAATGTTGTCATTATTGGGGCACATGTCATCAATTCATTAACTGCTACTATCCCCACCAACAAGCTCCATAATTAGGTAGTAACAAATTACATACAAATAAAGTAATAGTAGTACTACTAATAACAACGAGCGTGGTGGAGGAGTAAGTACTCAGAAGTTTCAAGCTTGAACTTTGTGGCATGTGGATTCGCATTTATTAGAGGGCTTTTTACTCTCTAATATGAAACTTTTCGTCAGAAATTCATATTTAATTAAACTTTGATACAAATATCAGATATCGAGCGAGAAAGCACTACAATATCTCTGTTCCAAGATGTAATGAACTTATGGGAGCACATTCATATATTAATGGTGAGAGTGGGATGTCTCTTTTTTATAATTCTCCAAAGAATTAAGAGCTTGTCATGTCACATTAGTACCAGAAAGAGAAACCCCTTCAATGGTTTTGTGCCTTTTTTCTTTTCTTTTTGTTTATATTAAGAAGAAAAAAAACTAAAGGTAAAAGAAGTGACACGAACCAAAAAGGTATCCTTGTATTTGCTACAAATGATTAAAAGTGTGAATTTTAATTAATTTAATTAACGCACTTAAGCTAAGAGGTCCCCCAAAGGAAAATTACAATATATGATTGATGTAGATTAAAGTGTTGATAATCGGCGCCTCCAACATAATTTTGTGCTCTTCCAATAGCTGGTGGATGAAATGAATGTTAAGAATTTGGTCACTTTTTATTATCTGGAAAAAAGTAAAGGTATAATTTTGTTTCTGCCTTTGAGGACCTAATAATTTTACATGTCAAAGACTAACATTATGATGTCTTTTCTACACTTAAATCTTCTGTTTCTATTATGCTACTTTCAGCTAAACATTTATAGGACTTAAAGTTTTGTATTGAATCAGAAGAAATACCAAAGTGCTGTAAAAAGTCATGTGCATTATTTACTTCTATATATTGACATTGCATCAGCTTAAGTTGTGCAGTTTCATAATTTTACGTTAAATGATGCAAGGTTAAATCACCATATTTGGTGTAGTTCGTGACTGAAAGAGGAGAGAAGCTAAAGTTTAAATTTTCATTGAATTAAATTAATGAAAATTCAATTTATTTCTGAAGTTGACATATTTCGTAAAATCAAGAAGAATTCTGCCACAAACACTAGCTCAAAGAGTTTATTTGTTTTTCTTCTTTCATTTCATCCGATCACCGATTGTGTTGAGGAAAAAAAAAAACATTTTGTCAAATTAGTCTTGCATCTAACTCAGACCCAAAAACTAGCTCAAAGAGAGAGGATCCAAACATAAGGCGAGTCCAGTATTAATCTCATATTTCACCGATGTTTAATTCATTCAATTATCACCTTTCACTATTTTATCGGGTAATATGTACTACAAGGGTCCCTTCTTCAACTCTCTAACGTTCCTATTGGCATATAGTCAACACTTGAGCTTCCAATAGATTCAATTTCAATTATGAAGCAAAAAATCTTTTTGGAGTTGAAACTATCTGTCTTGTTAATTCTTTGATATGAAGTCTCTCGACCAATAACAATCTCCGATTTTTTGTTTGTATAGATCATATATATAAAGGTTAACTAATATTTTTTTTTTTTGTTTCCCAAGGTATCCTCAACCTGACAGGTCAAAGACTAATCCTTCACGGATCTGAGCTCCATTTAAGGGTTTACCGCTGGCCAATTGGTTGCTGGATGCACAAAGCGGGAATCGAACCCCCGACACTTGCTTAAGCGACCTAGTGAGCTAACCATTAGGTCAACCAAGCTTGGTTAAGGTTCACTAATAATTGATATATGGAATGAATATACACACTCCAATAAAAGCGATTTATCCTATCTATCTGTCTTTGCACTTTTTCATCATCTTGAAGGGGGAAAAGAAATAAAATCATTTTAGAAAATACTAAAATAATGAAAAGATCGGCCAATTGTCAATATCAGATGCTCTTGCCTTGTGTCTAGAACAGGTGCATTTGGATATTCTCACAGTGATTAAAATATAAAGCAGTGGCTTGATCTTATTCTAAACCACTACAGTATTAATTGTCAATTAGGAGTTAAGTCAAACAGAAAATGGGGTGGGACTGGTAGGCCACATTAATTACTTACCATTGTTTGATTATATATATAGTATACAATAGCCTCATTAACAAAGAGATTATTCTAAGGAAGGGAATTGTTTATTTTTGGATCAAGAATACTTTTTCAACTTGTCCATTAATGGAGTATGGTCAAAGGCAGCTCCATGTGTTTGTCTAAATTAACAAATGTAGACATATATATTGAGGGGAGAGCTGCAAGTTGTTAATAAAGATTTGGAAATGGTTTGTTTTCCTATGAATCGATCTACACTCCCATTTTCCTTTGTCGATTTTGTTATTATCAGAATGCTCATTTCTCTAATGGGAAAATAAAAAAAGTTTAGCCATCTTTGTAGGCTTATAATTTTACAATTAACATTTCAGATAGTTTAAACAAACCAACGTGAATTGTGGTGATGGTTGAATCCCTCCACCCGCAACCATATCCCACTTAGGTATGAAAAATTTGTTGGAAATGTTGCTCTCGAAAATGAGTCTTATAATGTGTTAATCTAAATTAATTAGATTCTAATGTAATATGGAATGAGAAACCAAAAGAATTACAATATAAACGAAATTGTCTAGAGAATTTTTTGCTTTATAAAGTTGGTCATTGAAAGTTGCTTGTTTGTTTAATTTTGGTAAAGTGACTTCCACATGGTGCAATATGTCTAAAGAAATGAAGCAACTTACAGTTGCATCTCCTTGGAGTATGTTTACTGTGTCTAAAAGAAACAGCTAAAGCCCAAAACCACAAAGTGTGTAAGGCTACAGTTCCACATGTAATATACTTATATAATTTCAAAAGTTAACTATTGATTCATTTCTACGCCTATCATATGATTATGGATTTATGAATTTTAGATGGATTCACGCGGCCGTACTGTGACTGCTCGAAGAAATGCAGCTTTAATATTTCACATTTTCTCAGTTTTTATGATATATTTTTCTTGCTAAGCTTAAATATTTGACTTTACTATCATTTGCATAAAGTAGGGGTGTGCATCGATCGATTCAGTTTTGTGTGTTATTGATTCGATTTATCAGTTTTCGATTTTTAAATATGTAAAACCAATAATCAACCAATAAGATATTTTCTTATCGGTTTCGATTTATCGGTTTTTGGTCCTTAACGGTTCGATTTTTTATTTAACCAATAAGAAAATACTTATAAAATAGAAATAGTAACAACTAACATAAAAAAATGAAATCTTAGTTACCGTCAAAATTCTACGCAGTGCATTTTAGTTTACAAAAATCTTAAAACTTGAACTGAATGTTAGTTAGAAAAAAAAATCCTAATTGTTGGAAGCTATAAATGCTTCAAACTTTTTAATACGATAATAGCCGAGCTTTATATTGTATCTTTGTTGCCCTGAATAGGTTAATAATATTTTATGAATCACTGAATTATGAATAAATAGTGCATATAATATATATATATATATATATATATATATATATATGCATACACATATCTATCTATCTATCTATATAGAGAGAGAGATTTATATATAACATAAGTAGAGATAAAACAATAACTTGGTGTATCCTTATTGGGTTATCGGTTTAACCGATAACCCAATAAGCTAAAATCGAAATCGAACTGTTTACTCAATTAAATTTTTTATAAAATCAATTAAAAATCGTTAATTCAATAACTTTTTTATCTATTCGATTTATCGATCGGTTCGATTTTTGCCCACCCCTAGCATAAAGTATATATCAGAAACATGGAAATCTTATTTGCTTGCACAATTCCTTTTTATCTACGTTTTTATATTGAGGAAAATACTCCAAAATAACAGTTCAGTTGGTTGCATAAAAGAATAAATTCGGCATATAGTTCCGTATGGCCTAAAAAATATGTGGTTTTCATGATAAATATTTTAGCATTATAATGTTATTTCTACATAGGCCAAACTCATCGGTGGCCTTCTAAATTTGGCACGAATTTTTACTTAGGCACCTCAAGTGAACGTTGTTCACTTTTAACACCTCAAGTAGCCACAAAGTGTGTCACTTTGACACCTTTTGCTGAATCAGCAAAGAGAGTGTATTGCCAGGCGCGTTTTAGGGTATATAACATATAAATGAACCAATTATAAAAGGACATTTGACATTTTTATAAAAATAATTTTTATATAATTAATTTAAATTAAAAAATAAATTAATAACCCCACCCCACCCTTATATCATCTTCCTAACCACCCCACCCCACCCCATATCATCTTCCTCAGCCCACCCCATCCCCAAATCGTTGTTGTCACTCTCACCCGAAAATTGTCTTCTCCCACCCTCCCCCACCCCCATCCTTTAGTTTTCCACCATTTTTTTTTCTTAATACAATTGATTTTTAATATTTGGAAGAATGCAAGTTGGTGCAGATTGTAGATTTCTTCTTCTTCTTCTTCTTCTCTCTTTCAACTATTAATTTTCCACCATTTTTTTTTATTTTCTTAACACATCTGTATCTCTTCATTTTCTTGTCTGATTTTCGAGAAAATGACAAAAATGGTCCATATGTTGGGATTTGATGAGACTATCATGATGTTTTTGAGAAAGTGGCAAAAATGATCCATATGTTCAGAAAATGACAAAAATGATTTTCGTCGATGGAATAACGGTGTTTGCTGTTGTTGGTTTGGTTAATTTGCGCTATATGTTTTGAAAGTGAATTTGTTGTTGGCAAAAATTATTGTGTGAAGTGAATTTGTCTTGACGGAGGTGCGGTTGTTGGCTTGGTTGGCGGCTGGGGGGAATGAAGAAGATGACTTTGGGGTTTGGGGAGTGGGGGTGGAGGTGGGGGTGGGAGAGGGCAAATGGAGAAGATGACCGGGGGGGAGGCTGTCATGTAGAGAAGATGACTTGGGGGTGCTGGGGGGATGGGTAGTGTGTTGGGTTCGAAATCGAGAGGGTATCATACGGAAGTTTAAAGTTTGCAAACCAACGGTGATAATTCAAATGACAAATAAAACATATATTAAAAAGACATATTATTAATATGATTCGGTCAAACAACCTACATATTAAGAACAATATTAGGAAATATAAAACTTATGAAAAAACATAAACCTATGGGAGAAATCTCCCCCTAAACCAGACTCTTTTAACGACTACATTATGGATGTTATTGTGTTATGGTATGAGAAGGGGTCTTCTATTTATAGATATCCAAAATCTTTCCTCCAAGAAAGAAGTTGGTGAAATATGGAAAAGAATTATATTTTTTTCTTTCAAGAAAATTAAAAGTAATTATGGTAACTTTTATTTTCCTTCTAAGAAAAAGTAAAACTTAAATATAGTAAGAAAATCAGGTCAAAAACCCTAACAAATCTCCCCCTTTTGGCTTGACCTTCTTTTTGTGCATGATCTTCGTTCTTCATATATATTCTTCATATATCACTATTGTTTGACATGCTTTAAAAATTGAAGCTTTTTGGGTTAAAAATATATAACCCCTTTCGGGTTAAAAACATTGGAACCCTTTATAGGGTTAAAAGTAAGTTTTCTTTCCAAATATGTAATAGCAGGATTATTGAAAATATGATTGATAATTGTCTCCACATATAGTTTTTGGACATATATCTTCATTATCATCAAATTTGTTGCAACTTTGTTCTCAACATGTCCTCAATCTGAACTATCGAATTATTGAACCATAGGCTCTAATACCACTTGTTGGGTTCGAAATCGAGAGGGCGTCATGCGGAAGCTTAAAGTTTGCAAATCAACGGTGATAATTCAGATGACAAATAAAACATATATTAAAAAAACATGTTGTTAATATGATTCGGTCAAACGACCTACATATTAAGAACAATATTAAAAAAATAAAACCTATGAAAAAACATAAACTTATGGGAGAAATCTGCCCCTAAACCAGACTCTTTTAACGACTACATTGTGGATGTTATTGTGTTATGTTATGAGAAGGGGTCTTCTATTTATAGATGTTCAAAACATTTCCTCAAAAAAAGAGATTTGCCAAATATGAAAAAGAATTATATTTTTTTTCTGAAAAAGTAAAAGTAATTATGGTAACTTTTATTTTCCTTCCAAGAAAAAGTAAAACTTAAATATAGTAAGAAAATCAGGGCAAAAATCCTATAATTGAGTTTGGAGTTTAGGGGTGGTAGGGTGGGGTGGAGTGGGGGTTGGGTTGATAATTTTATAATATTTTTTAAAATGCCACGTGTCAGTAATTAATTGATTCCTTTAATTTAATTGTGTGTATATATATTAATAAGTTGGATAATTATTAATAATCATGTATTTTGGCCCTTTTTTAAAAAAAATTAATTGTGAATATAAATAATGATGTGGCAATTTAGATGAGTTGACACAAATCAATTGATCGTTTTGTCCACGTTGGCAGCGAGTGTCCACGTTGACAGCGAGTGCAACACACTCTCTTTACTGATTCAGCAAAATGTCAAAGTGACACACTTTGTGACTACTTGAAGTATTAAAAGTAAACAACGTTCACTTAAGATGTTTATGTGAAAGTTCGTACCAAATTTAAGGGCCACCAATGGATTTAACCTTCTACATATCAATTCAAAGGTTAGTCTTTGAAAACACTCGACTGGATAACCATACATAAGGTAGATAATTAATTACTCATAATACTACTTATCATCAAGTAACTATGTGATGCCAATTTTGTATAACTAATTCATAAATTGAACGCCCCATGCCTTTTCAATCATTATTGTCGTTTTTCTACAATCAGTAATATGGACGTACGTATGTACCCCCAGCCCCACACACACACGAAAAAAAAAAACAAAAAAAAAAACAATATGTACGTAAAACTACACTTCAAAATTTTCGTCCGGTCAAACGCAATTAAATGAAGACTAGATAGAAATATTATTCTATTATTATTGTTAGTACTATTATAGAAATACACTTTAGTAAGATATTTTTTAAAACAAAATTGAAAAAGAAAGGGTAAATGGTCAAATATATTCTTAACTTTGAGAAAAAATTTAAATATACCCTCCGTTATACATTTTATTCAAATATGCCTTTGCTGTTAAAGTTTAGGAGCAAATATATCCCTAAACTTTGCGAAAAGGTCCAAATATACCCTCCGTTACAAGTTTGGTCCAAATATGCCCTTGCTGTTAAAGTTTAGGAGCAAATATACCCCTTAACCTTGCGAAAAGATCCAAGTATACCCTCCGTTACAACCCATAACCCGACCCACCAATTTGAACCAACCTATAACCCGACCGACCAATTTGGACCAACCTATAACCTGACCCAAATTTTGTTTTCCATCATTGAGGTTCCTTTTTCCCGCAACAAGACAATATCTCTAATAGTCATCTAAACGAGGATCATTCTTTCCGTCTATCTAGCCTTCAGAGGAGAAATTACGAATCTGTTCCGCGAACCTAACCGTGTAACTTGAGGCATCAAATTTGTATATTAAAGTGATTCTATTCTGCCCCTCGAGAAGTTTGTTGTAAAAATTATCGATATTACTTTCAAAGATTGAAACAAGGCCTATTTCGAATATGACAATCCATTTTTATGGGGTCTATCTCTCTCTTAGGAGCTGAAACAGCTGAGAAGCCATGACCCTGATTCTTCCACATTTTACAACTATTTTGAAATATTTCTATAGATTAGAGTCCTTCGCGATAAAATCAAACAACATGAAAATAAATCAAAATTTGAAAAATGTAATATCAACACAATATTTGAAGTAGAACACACTGGTAATAAGAAAAATGCAACATTAACATAATATTTGAAGAGTCATTGAACTGATGAATATTTCGATAACATTATAAGATTGAAATTTTGATGAAAAAAATTTGGGTCGGTTTATGGGTTGGTCCAAATTAGTGGGTTGGGTTATGAGTTGTAACGGAGGATATATTTGGACCTTTTCACAAAGTTAAGGGGTATATTTGCTCTTAAACTTTAACATCGAGAAAATATTTGGACTAAAATTGTAACGGAGAGTATATTTGAATCTTTTCACAAAATTTAGGAATATATTTGCTCTTAAACTTTAACAGCGAACACATATTTAGATCAAACTTATAACGAAGGATATATTTAAACTTTTTCATAAAATTAAGGGGTATATTTGATCCTTATGCGGAATTAGCCCTTATGACATTGGTAGTCACGAGGATAGGTCTGACGCGCATTTAGTGTCCCATCTCCGCCCCTAACCACTAGCCCCAGTGCACTAACTAGCCCTTTCCACAAGCACCCAATCACGTGCCAAATCCATAATCACACTTTTTCGATATCTTATTTCTTTCGTCGATCTTTATTTATTTGATATATTAAAAATAAATATTTAAATTTTAAATCAAAATAAAATAGGTAACTTATCATTTTTATAAAATTAAAGAATTTTTTTATTTATTATTTTTCAGGAAATGAGGAAAACTATGAATAAGAAAACATGGATAGAGAATTTATTTATTTTTTTAAAAAAAGATGATGAGGGTGGGCGACCCAGGTAACCGGTAACATAGCACTGAATTCAGGAAAGAGTTGGCTATGAAGACGACATAATTAAGCCGGGAGAAGATGGCATAACTAATGGCGTGTATATTCCCAATCCACAATAATCCATGCACGTACACGTAGTCAACATTGCAGTTAAATTAGAAAAAGGCTGAGGGTAAATTATTTCACACTAATTACATCCTGACCTCATCCTTAATTTTTACTTATAGGGGTTTCCTATAAAACCTACAAGTAGGAGTAATCTTTTATCCCTCCTTTTCAAAATACTCTTTCTAAATATATTTATTTATAAAATTCAAAAATATTATTATATTTTTTAATACTATATTTATCATTAAATAACTAAATAAAATGTATACTTTAAAATTTATATTTTCAAAACATAATCAATAAGGTTATTGATAAAATAAACTTCTAATAAATTTTTTCTAAGAAAAACTTCAAATTGACAAGAATCAACTATTTTAAAACGAACGAAATGATTTAACACGAATAAGTAATTGCTCTCTATTTCAATTTGTTTGTTTGTTTTTTGACTTATATAGAATTGAAGTAAAGAAAAGTTTTGAATGTTTTAATTCTAAATAAAATACTCTTTCTTTGTTACTTATTTATTATTTCAAAAATAAAATTTCAATTTAACTTATCACAATTATTTTTTTCAAGGTTTTATTCTTAACATTAATTATATATTTTTCATGATCATGCAATGTTGAAAGTGAACAAGTTCAGTTCCCTATTTTATTAGTAATATGTATTCCTGAGTACTATAAACACTCAGTTGTAACACATAACAAATAAGTAGACTAAATATGAATCAAGAAAAGTCATGTTAAGACATAAATAAAGGTAACATAATCAATCATTTCTCCTAATAATAATTTTAATATGGGACATAGTAAATAAAAAAAAAACAAGTATTTTAAGACTGCTGATCGAGGCATTGATCACAAGAAAACTTCAAATATGTTTACAAATAACAATGGATTCTCATTTACTTTGAAAACTCCAATTCATAAGTAGCCTCTTCAAAGGCAAATATTCTACAACGAGGGGATTAATTTGGCCATAATATTAACAATAATAGACGTTGATTCATTTTTTTATACTTTGGTGGCCACTGGCTGGTGGGTTGGTTGGCCATAGCAATGGTGCAATTTCCCATGCGTGAGAAGGGGAATTGATCGACAAACCGACCGACCGTCGAAGCTAACGGCGTTAAAAACAAATTCATTTGTTGGAAAGAGGGGAGGAGAGGACACAAAGATGGAAGAAGAACACGTGATAAGAGGATCAGAACTGTCACTGACATACATATACAGAGGAGCTAGGAGGGGTCCAAAATACAGTATATATACTGTGGCTAGCCACTGCTCATTGCTTAATCGTCAAATCCATCACTCACCCTATCTCTGATTCTTTTGGCATTTTTGGGAAGGCTCCTCCCTAGCTCCTAAGTCCTACCTAGCTTGGGGTGTGAAAAAACTCAATTTAATTGATACTCGAATTGAAAAAAAAAAAAAAAAAGTTAATTAATTTATTGATAGTGGGTTATTAGATTAATTATCTGCAAATGATTTTTGTAATTTTTTAAATTAAATTATAGTACACATATGATTATCAATTTATAAACGAGAATAATTCAAATGGGTGCTTGAAAGATCCTATTACTGCAAATCAACTACAAATGAGACAAAAAATGGTGGGGCTCATCTCATTTCTCAAAGCTAAAATGGAAAAGCTTCCTAACCATTCTCATAGAGCCATGCATTAGAATTTAATTTGGCAGGCTAATGGAGTTAATTTAGAGGAGGAAATTGAATGATCATTTTATACACAAATACAAACTAATGGAACAACAAGCACCAGCCTACCTTAAAGAAATTTATGAGCCGGTATATTTATTAGTAGTACTAATAACTATCGAGCCTCTGGCATCATTATATGAAAGAATAATTACACCATGGGCGTATGATATTCCATTAATTCATCTTTATTGAAGTACTGTAAATATTATTGCCCATTATGGACATTACTACGTCTCCCTCTAAAGTTACATGGTCTATAGCAAATAATTACGACTGGGCGAGCCGTGGTTCAATGTGTCAACCCTTGATTAAGAGGACAACAAAGTATAAAATTTCCAATAATCCTTTTGCCCACAATAAAAAAAAGTTAGATTTACACTATAAACTAGTTAATCTTTTGATATTTTTATCCTGTGTGGGAATTTATTTGAGAAAAAACTCACAAGGCTATGTAAGTCTTTTCACAATTATGACCAAATTTACGCCAAAAAATTATGGTCATTTAACACTTCCCTAAAAATTTATTGGATTTTCAATATGAATATAGGACGCACACAAAAGTTATCAAATTCTTGTGAACCCTCATCAATTATTCTAAATTTGTACCTCTTTAAAATGTTCCTTTTCAACACACATTACTCTATTAATAGATTTCCAAGTTTCTTTTTTTTAATATTTAATGAATTTTTAATATCATACAGAATATATGCAAAAGTTAAAGAATTTCGAAGTAACTCCGTCATCTACCCTAATTACTTCGATACTATTATTATTGTATTAGACTTTACATAATTTGAAAAACACTGTTATTGGACCATCCCGTTCCAAAGTTCATAATTCTTTGAGACAAATATATCAAAAGGAGGTTGTAAGTGTACTCAAACGAATCACGTGGGGTAAGAGTAAAAAAGATGTAAAGGTAAAAACTACTGTAGGGGAAAAGGTAGAAAAAATGGAGCTAACAAAGGAAAGAATTAAATATATGCAAGTTGGCTAATAAGATTTCATAGCAGTGATGGTTTGCATAGAGAGTCCTATTTAATCGTGAAAATAGAAATAGTCTGCAGATAAAGTGTAAAAGCCAATACGTTGACTTGCTAAAACCCATAGTCAGGCAAACCTCCATTTGCCGGTAATCCCCATATACCCCCCACTTGGTAAAAATAAAGTTTATAAACTTTGGTCCCCCTATTTTTAAAGATATATTCCCACCTCGGAAAAAGCCTCTGCAATCCAATAAAAGAGACTCACTGGGATTTTCAGTTTCACATTAAAGTATTCTTGGTAATATATGCAGTGGTCTTTTTGTGTTTGCTGATTAAGAATTAGGGAGAAAAAGGAAAGCGAAAGAAACATTACATACAACAAGAGCAAAAAGGAAGAAGAAGAAAGGATTTATATTCAAAGAAAGTGAGGAAACAGAAGTTTAGTTTGTTTTTGTCTTGTTCTTTTATCTTCTTCCCTTACTATGTTTTTTCCTCCGTTTGGTTTGTTACTACCAAATCCCGTTTCATAGAGCCAGTTAAACAACAGCCAAACTCTCCTTTTTCTCTCTATTACCATCATCATCATCATCAAACAGCAAAAAGCAAAAAAGTACAAAGAGATAGAAAGACAAGAATCAGAAAACTCACAATGGTTTTGGGATGGCGAAGAGCTTTTTGCACATCGATCCCCAGAGATCGAGATACTAAAGAAAAGCAAGACAGCACAAACCCAACTCCGAGTCCAAGGATAAGTTCCAAATTTGGGTTTTTCTCTAACCCTTCAACGCCACGTTTCCAGTCACCACCAGTTTCCAGTTCAATACTCCGTTGCCGGACCACTGCTGCTCCGCCATCTACCTCCACTATTCAGGCGGCGTCAGCTCCTGGAAGTCCAAAGCTTCAATGCAAAACTAAAAACAGTCCACGGTTTTTCAATAGCTCTACGCCATCTTCCCCTCGTTCACCTTCCACTTTTTCGCTTCTCAAATCCAGCTTAGGTTTTCCTAAGGTAACTATAACTGATTAATACTGTTCGCTTTCCTGTTCTCCCATCATACACATTTCTGCACAGTGAAATCCAATTATATGTACAGTAAAGTTATCCTTTTTTTTTTCTTTCTAACTTGCTGTTTTCCTTGTTCAGCAGACAAAGTGCGGCACATGCTTACAGACGGTGAAGACTGGGCAAGGCACAGCCATTTTCACGGCGGAATGCTCTCACAGTTTTCATTTCCCATGTATAGCAGCTCTGTTGAGGAAACAAACCGCCCTTGTGTGTCCAGTTTGCCATTCTGAATGGAAGGAGCTGCCTCTATTGTCGATACACGATACTCAAAAGCCAGTGAAAGTTGAAGAGAAAACAATTAGAGAAGTATCTCCATCACCCAAAGCTAAAAGAGATGTCAAATTTACAAATGAAAGCAGCTTTCAAGGAAGGCCTATTTTAAAGGTGTACAATGATGATGAGCCACTGATGTCTCCTACTTCTGGTGCTCGATTCAATCCGATTCCGGAATCAGATGAGTACGATGAGGAGGAGGATAATGTGGTGGAAGAATTTCAAGGCTTTTTCGTCGATGCAAACGTGAAGCCGGTGAAGGAGAGTTTGGTAAATTTTACCAACTTCGAGTTGAGGTTATTGCCTGAAGCTGCCGTTGTATCTGTTGGCCGGAGTCATGAAACGTACGTGATTATACTGAAACTGAAAGCTCCACCGGCGTTAGCAAGGACAGCTCGAAGAGCACCTATTGATCTTGTTATGGTGCTTGATGTTAGTGCAAAAATGAAACCTCAAAATATCCAAATGATGAAACGTGCTATGAGGTTAGTAATATCATCGCTATCCTCATCCGATCGCCTTTCCATTGTCGCCTTCTCCACAACCTCTAAAAGGCTTTTACCATTACGGAGAATGACATCAAGCGGAAAACGATCGGCACGTCGCATTGTGGATGCTATTGTTGCTCTAGATGGAACAGGAACCAGTGCAAGCGACGCCCTCAAAAAGGCTGCCAAGGTTCTAGAAGATCGCAGAGAACGTAACCCAGTCGCGAGCATCATGCTCTTATCAGACAATCCAAATCAACGCTCCACCGCCACCACCACCATCTCCACCAATCAACGTTATCAATCCTCCATCGTTTCCACCTGCACGCGCTTCAACAACCTGGAGATTCCGGTACATTCAATCGGACTGAACCAATCCAACGAAGAAACCTTCACGAAATTCATCGGACGTAAACTAAACTTCGTCGTTCAGGACCTTAAAGTTCAGCTAGGGTTCGTCTCCGGTTCAGCGCCGGCGGAAGTAGCAGCGGTTTATTCCTACACAAACCGGCCCGCTTCACTCGGTTCCGGTTCACTTCGACTCGGCGATTTCTACGCCGAGGAAGAAAGGGAATTGTTGGTGGAACTAAAAGTTCCCACGTCAGTAATTGGGGCCCACCATGTATTGTCCGTTCGATGCTCTTACAAAGACCCATCAACAGAAGAGCTCGTATACTGTAAAGAACAAGCTCTTTTAGTCCCGCGTCCCCACGCCGTTCGATCATCAACTCCAAATATCCAACGGCTTAGAGACCTTTTCATTTCCACACGTGCCGTAGCCGAATCTCGCCGAATGATTGAGCGTAATGACTTAACCGGCGCGCACCACTTATTGTCCTCGGCTCGAGCTTTGCTCATTCAGTCCAATTCCAGCTCAACTCGCGAATTCCTTCCTGGCTTGGAAACCGAGCTGTCTGAGCTACATTACAAAAGGCATAATCAAGCTCAGTTTCAGTCTCAGTTTCAATCTCAACCTCAGCGGCCGCATCGGCGTAGAATAGACGTACAACAAAGAGAAGATGATAAAGCTGAGCCGCTTACGCCAACATCGGCTTGGAGAGCAGCTGAAAGGCTAGCTAAAGTGGCTATCATGAGAAAGTCGTTGAATAGAGTCAGTGACTTACACGGCTTCGAAGATGCAAGATTTTAATTGTTTTTTTTTTCTTTTTTTAATATTGTAGAAATTAGATCAAAATATAGGGCCTATCCATATAAGGAAAAAATAAAAAACGACAAGGGGTACCCGACGGCTCGGCGCTTTCTGCAGAGGAAAACAACAGATAGTGAAAGGGTAAAGTGGGTACCCCACATTTGGGTGATTGATTTGATTAAGGCAGTCGGTGGGGCTGGGCAGGGGGTGTTAGAGGAGGTATTATGTGCTTTTGTCTTTTATTATCTCTCAAAACTTTTATAATCCTTTTTTTTAACTTTTATTATGTAGAGATTTCAATGATGTTTAAATGGAGATGAACAGAATAATCCTTCTTCAATTTGTTGTCAGTGGTTGTCTCTCTATCTTTTGTTTGTTTCTCTTAATTTAAGTTTGTTGGTTTTGGAAATTTAAGGCTAACTAATGCAGCATAATATAATATAGTATTTGTTTATTGTTACTGAACTTAAATTAATAGAAGAAACAACAGTCCTATATACTGATTCTGCATGGAATGATTTATTTCGTTAAATGGTGTCAAAAAGGCGAAAGAAATAAATTTATCATTTAACTACACTCGAGAATGAACTAATGTTCTGATTAGATATCTGGATTGAAATAGTATTTTCTATCGAAATGATATTTTTGCTTATCTTGATGGTCCTTTATACAGAAGATTTATTTTCCTTTTTAATGAATCAAACAAAATAGCTGATGGTTTAGTCAAAGAATAGAGACTGGAAAGGTGGGTGTTATATTGAATTCATATAATTTGATGTTAAATATATGAGCAAATGCAAAACAACTGTTTTTGTACTTTAATTTTGATGAAGGACAACATGTATTCAATGTACACAGCACGAGCCTGGTTGCTCATCAAATAATTCCAGAGAATACAAAAATCACAACGATTCTCTAATGATCTTGGGGTCATCTCTGCTGAATTATTGCACAAAAATCCAGGCTAATTTAATGAGCAAATAAATACAATTTCCCTCCTACTCAATAATGCCAAGTCCAAATTACTTCGACATTGTTTTTTTACCACTTGACATTATTTTATCAAAAGAAGCATCTTTACATCCACGAAATAGGGGTGAGATTCTTATACATTCTATTCTCTCTCATTTATAAAATTAAATTAAGTATATGTTGTTGACGTTGTTTTAATGGTATAATTCTATGTTTGAAAATATTGTGACTTAAAACTTCTTACTTTAACTGTAATCAAAAGAATTATAATCAAATACAAGTGACACATTTAAAGTTAGAAGTTTCAAGAAATTAATCACCACACAAATGTAACGATATGTTTAAATTTTTAAGTCGAATCAAAATGTGCTACATAAAATAAAAATAAAGGAATATTTTAATCTATCATCAACTTGTGTAATGGACATAATGGTTAAAATCAATATGGGAGAAGTGGAACGAGACAAAGAAATTTTACACTACTGCCAAATATGAAAACACAGGACATGATATACATCTCTATTTTAGTGTCATTTTCAATTGATTCAAAAGAATTGGAAGATAATATCAATTGATTCAAAAAAAATTGAAAATTAATGACCCAACAAAGAGGGTGGGGATGGGATTATTTTAATTTACCCTCTCTAATCCCAATAACAAAAAGCAAATGTGGGGAGCCTTAATCACATGCTTAAGAGTCATGGACCACATATAATCATCATCATCAACTCCATTTAGTTTCTAGATAAATCTTCTGTTCTTGAAAATCCCAAGAAAATTAGCAAGAAAAAAGTGATCTGTTTATGCACTTTAATGAAATTCCACATTAGCATAACTTTAGCTATACGTTTGTGGAAACTAAGGTAAAAAGATATAGAGCCTTTTTTGCAAATGGAAATATGCATGAAAGGAAGAGATAGAAAAAAAGGTTTAAGAAAGTAAATAATTACTAGTACTATAAAGTGGGGAAAAGATATTATTTCATTTGAAACTAGTTTTGGTCATAAAATTTCAAATTTAATTCGAAATTATTTAAATTTGGAAAATAACTTATAACATAACATGTAATTTGACTCACTTTTTACTTTTGAAATTATATTTAGTTACATTAAGTAAGAATATTAGTTTTTAAAAACAAACACAACTCTATCTTCGACTCCATCTATATAAATTTCAAATATAGAGAAAAAGTATTTGGAACCTATGACCAAACACCTAGTAAGCTTATTACTGTACTTCTTTTCACTTTTTTGGTGGTCTACTCCTGAAATTGCTCAACTTTGTTAGAGCTTTTTGAGAAGTAAAGTACTATAATATCAAAAAAGATTATAGGAGTTGGTACGTTTAATATGCTTCCTTTTAGACAAATTCTTACCAATCCAAACCAAACAATTTCATTGGAATCAAAAAGACACCTACTTTACTTCTTTATATATATCACCATAAATTTACGATAAAATAGCCAATGGAAAAGGTAATGCCTAAAACAATTATTACTATATGCTGTACTTTGTGTCTTCTTACTCGGATCATGTTCTCTATTTGTGGGGCTGTCACATTTTTTACCAATTTAACACTGTATCCTTCACCAGATCTCTGGGATCCAAAGATACGTGTCCCAATTGGCATAAAACACTTAATATGAGTAAGTGGAAAAATGAATGGGCAGATCCAACCATGATGAATCAATTTCTTTATATTTAGAAAGATAATACTCCCTTCATTTCGAAATAAGTAAATCATTGAATTTTTTTCTAAATTTTTCCTTATGATTTGACAATCAATTAACTTTTGAAAAGGTATTATAAGGTCAACTTTTTTCTTTTTTGGAAGTAAAAATGAAAGGTTGTGTTAAATTTATATCTTTAATGCTTCTTCCTTAATATATGTGTCAAAATCTAACAATTCATTTATTATGAAATGGAGGGAGTACATACGTACTAGCTTAGAGTAAGTTTTGATAATGGATCTAGGGAACAAAAGAATCAGAGAAAATTATAAATATCTGTGATCAACACTTTATGATGATCACCTCTTGCTATTTATAGATCACTATTTGACACCATTAAAGAGATGTGTCCCAATAAACAGATATTTTATTCACATGAGGGACATTTTATCCATAATATTTCATGTCTTCACAAGTGTTTGGTTGGTTAACCACAGAGAATCGTCTGCACAGAAACGACAAGAGAACTGTGGGCTATTCAACAAATTGGCTCTAACCAACCAAGAAATAGACATCATCAAGAAGATACCCTATTAAAAACCTCAATCAAAAGTCATGTGCTTACATGGGATGTTTATTCAGAAAAATAATTACCTTTTATAAGAATAATAATCCATAAAAGTCGTATCTTCCGAAAAACATAAAGTTAAGGAGTCACCAAGGTTGTTTTGATTATTCATTCAAACCAAAAACACAGTAGCATCTCCAAAAGGTTATCCAAACACCCATTCGGTTGCTCAATTCAGTCAATCAACCGACCGCTTGCTATGTTCAACAATATTTAGACCCATATAACAAGTATTTCTTCTACTTCAGTTCATATTACCTGTAGTCCACTCCACCATGTAAACTTGCATATAACAGATTAAGAGCTCAGGTGGAGATGGAACGCATCGCGCCAGTTAAAAGCTTATTGCAAAGAAAAGGGGGAAGAGAGGGGGAGGGGGCTTAGGAAAGAAACAGAATTCATCTCGTACATGTATACTAATCAATCTCGAACGAATTACTTCTTACGTTATTTCCTCCAGAACCCATTTTGACCTAAGGTACACGAACTGAAAGACTTCAAGAGCAACAACTGATTGTACTGGCATTTCAAATTAGTTGCATGAAATGGTAAAGAATTTCCTATTTACATCCAATTTACCATAGTACATCGAATAGAGCAATTTTAAGCACAATTAACACTACGGTCAGAGGTACCATCAACCATGTAACGAATGAACGTGAATTGAGTTCAAAGAGAATAGAGATAAAAGAGGGGTGACGAGAAGATTTTAATACAAACGCTGAGACAATCAATTCATACTAGAAGAACAATTGTTTACACTGACCGACCTCAACCTCTGTGGGGCAGTAAGGACACTTGAAAGGCCGTGTATTGTTATTCTTTGACAGTTTTGTAATAGATTGCTTGCATAGCACATGCCCGCAAGACATCAGCATAGGCGGATTCTCCTCTGTTGCCTGATCCCGACTCACTGGACAGACAAAGATAGAGTGGAACTGAAATTCTCTGTCCAAGTCTATTGGCACGGGTAATTGTTTCATGGATTGCCACTCCTGCTTTTTCCCAGTCATCACATTCATCAGTTTCAGAAGGGTTGGCAACCCCTGGACGCCAGCAGCAATGGTCGCACTCAATGGACTCTCATAGGATTGACCCATGAGATTGCAGAACTGACGAGCAAGCTCTTCAGCCAGTTTATCCCAGTGGCAAGGAGATAGTAAATCCGAGTAAGGTGAGGAATCCAGTTTCCCAGCCCACAATAGACAGGCCATGAGCCTCTGGATCTCTGCCAAATATTTGGTAGCAAAAGGTGGGAAGTTCGTTCTAGCATAACCTAAAGCTTCATCTCTACCTTTATTCTGCAGAATTTCTACAAACTGCTGCCTGTGTAGCTTCATTTCAATATCAGATCCACTTAGCTTAAGTTTCTCACTATTGGTGGTGGCCCAACTAACAGCTGGATCCAAGTTCCTAGACCTCATGGCTTCAAGTATCTGATACATTTGCAGAAATGGAGATTTTTGGTCTGCAGCTTCAGATTCTCTGGCCTCATTTGCAAAACAATCACCAAGATCAAAGTGGCCTTCCCGGTAGAAATGGCTGGCAATTATCTGGTTAACAGTATGGATATCTGAACCAACATTCCTGTAAGCCTTTGATATATCAGGATTTAGAGACTTCTCAAGGAGCTTTGGGTACTTGCTTAGTGCAACATTTAGTTCTTTTTGTGTTCCTTCCAACTGACTGAGCGGAGCAACTTCCTTCAACTTGGCTTTTAGTTCACTAAGAATCACTTTGTGTTCACTCAAAGATGCAGTATCATTTATTGATTGTATCTTCAACAGTGCTTGTTCTATTTCATGACCGATCTGCTCAATCACTTCTTGAGATTTTGATGATGCAACCTTTTGCTTCTTTGTGACACGATCAAAGGCATCTTTAATTGTACTCAGCTCCATTTTTAATTTCTCGAATTCCTGCAAGAACTTTCTTGGTGTAAAATAGACAATCCCCTAGATGGAAAGGATAGAACGTCATTATGCACCTCCACATGGGCACAAATAGTAGATAAGAAAAAGAAATGAAAGAATCCATCAATGCCTAGCCACCAGACTTGATGGCGTGTGCTTGTGCCTGCAAATAAAATATTTTCTCTCTTAAGAACTACCTAGCTCTAACTCATTGTGAAACACGAGATCCTAAGTAGCTACAGCAGAAAACGAGTTTAAGATCCTTAAAGAACCCGAAAGGAGACAGGATCATTAAAAGTTAGTAACTAATAAGACATGGAATATTTTGACTGCTTCATTTTATACCTTTGCCTGCTGCTAGCTTGTCTCACCAGTTGAGGAAAAAACACCACACATCTCTCCTCTCACATAGAGCACAACCACACACACATCGCTCCTTTCTGGCTACTATTTCAGCACCACTACTTTCCGGGATCGTCCAAACACTATTCATCTTTCTGGTGACGGTTCTAGTGCCACTCTCTCTAGTGGGAGGTATGCGACTTTCTATGCAACCAGGATCCCACTCTAAACTTCGGATCTTTTGTCATTGCTTTACCAATTTAAGTTACACCAATAATATCCAACAATTTTGCAACACTATCTCTCTTTTGGTTAATCAAGAACAGATTTTGTTCCACGTGCAGTGCAAAAAACCCTTCGTTTCATGTGTAGATTCATTCCACCATATTGTGCGCCTAAAGACACTCCCATATAAAGGACACCATTTACTTTGTTAACCAAGTCAACAAGAAGCCTTTTAAGTATTAGTTTCACAAACAATATCACTATTTGAAGCAGATCTTATTTACAAACATTTTGGAACAGCCTTAAACAGAAAGGATCTAATAAATGAAAAGAAAGGTCCTGCGGGAGAAGGTACTCATGTTCTTCTAGTTAGGAGTTTTTTCTCTTCAAATTCTGCTTATACTACTTTTCTCAATGGACTTCCAAGACTATCATAAAAAAAGCCCTTTGAAACTATACATTTTGATGTCAATGGCTGAGCAATTCATCTGCCACCACATAAGACTGGTCCAGATTGTCTATTGTTGTATCTCGATATTCAACCTGCCATCATAAATTACACTAGACGCCCCACCAATATAGTAATACGTACTACTTTCACTATTCTATGACCTTTGAAACCCTTCCCTATAATCAAGAAACTTGCACTCCATCGAGCCTACAAAAATCCTAATTGCTTGTAAAACAGAACCTTCAAAATAAGGTTTTCCTCCAAGTGGGTGTGATAAACACCGTGTAAAGATCTCTTAAACAAGGGTTTAGAAAATATATGCTACAAGTTATCTTGTATCTACTACTTAAGTCTTACTGGTCGGAGTTACTTGATGCCTTTAATGATGGGAGGTAACAAGTAGGAGTGGAATATCTGAGGTGCATTAAAGTGCCTGAACAACATAACTATAAGAAAACTAAGAACCAAGGCCACCCTAAACAATTCAAGTTGACCTCGGGTGTTTTTACCAAGTCAACCGTTATTCCATTGACTTACTTTACTGCATACTCCCTCCGTTTTGATTTGTTTGTCTGGACAAGGAGTTTAAGAAAGTAAAGAAGACTTTTGAATCTTAAGGTTGTTAACTAAAGATATGTATAATGTACCAAAATTTCCTTTAATTATGTGATCACAAACATGCCATGTGGAGTTTTTTTCGCATCCAAGGGTGTGGCCTAATGGTTCAATGAAGTTGGGTTGAGCACCATGAGGTCTCAGGTTCAATTCCCAACAGAGACAAACATTAGGTGATTTCTTCCCATCTGTTCTAGCCTTGGTGGACGGAGTTGCATGATACCTGCTCCAGGTAGGAGGTGGCGGGTATCCTGTAGAAATAATCGAGGTGCGCACAAGCTGGCCCGGACACCATGGTTATTGAAAAAAAAGTCATGCGGAGTTTTGAAATTAAAGAGCTGCCAAATTAGGAAAAGACAATTCTTTTTTTAAACAGACTAAAAAGGAAAGTAAGACGAGAAAATGAAACAAAATTGAGAATTTGCTAAAAAATAGAAAATATCAAAAGTAGTGAAGTATGTGATGCATAGTTGAGAATATTCATGAAAGAAGACGAACATGTTAGAAATGCAACCCTAGTTACGTATGTGGTACTTTGGAGCAAAGAAACATGAGATCTTTTGAACAGGTGGGATATGAATAGGTACATACTTGGTGTGTTGCTTGCGGCGATTAACTTTGCATATGTTTAACGGGTCGTTTGGAGGTTAAGTGGATTACTATCCCTAGCTCAAGCATAATTTTGCATTATTTTTTAACAGAAGAAAGCAAAAAAGAAAAACTTAGGTTTCATAATCAAATCAGTTAGCACATCCACTGCTCTAACTTCTACGCAATAGCTAGGAGAATTTAGCCATTATTTTTGTTTTACTTTTATAACCGAGGAATCCCCAAGGGCCTGTGCGCGCAGTTAAGAATACAGGGTGAGTGTAAAACAATTCAGCCTGATTAATTGATCTCCAAATATTACATTAATTGGTAGAAGAGATGAGAAGTGACATCGCAAGATTGGTTCCGATGCTGCATTTAGACACATTCATCTAAATGTAGCAATCTCAATATTGAGGGTACTATCTTCTAAGGTAAACATTTGGTTCTTAATGACTTGCACATAAGCCATTTCATGGCAGGGAGACTATCGATCCAGATTTAAACGAAACTAGAACATGTACGCTTAATGCTTCAGTATACCCAACCATTTCTGACATGAAATACATGAAAGTTTTCTTTAATATTTTGAAGGATGAATTCAAGACATGTCCAAAAGCCAATTCATGGAAGGGAAAGTGTAGATACAGATTTCAACAAGATTGGAATATCTAAACTTGTTGATTTGGTACCTAACCATTTCTGACTTGAAATACATGAAAGATCCCTTTTATGCTTGGAAGGAGAAATTCAAGAAAAGTACATGTTCACAAGTAGATCCAATCTAAAATTCAGAAGATTAATTGTGGCCCAAGGACAACACATTATAACAGAAAATTAGGCATAGGACCCCCATATTATCCTAACATTCTTTTTAGACCCATATCATCCAAAACGAAATAGCTTATCTTCTAAGTCACTTGGATGTTCTCGCTTTTTTATATTCAAGAAATTTCCCGAGGACCAGTGAAGCATGATTCCGGACTCGTCCACCCCTCTACCTTTCTCAATATAAACTCCAAGTTTTTTTTAAGACAGGATTCTAACATATGACGTGCGCCTAATCCACACAGCACATGTTACACACTTACCATTAGACTAAAGCCCTTGGGGTATCAACTTAGATGCTCTCTTAGACTAGATGAACTCTGGATGACACATTTATTCCTACACAAACATATAAGTCTCCTTTTTTCCTAATACGCGAAATAAAACATATATGCCGCTAACTAGAATTAAAAGAATTTCTGAATGAATTAAATGTTTTGTCGCGCTCAGAGAAACCGGTGCGCAATTGTTCACGCACTAACCCCAAAAATCAAACAACCATCCAAGAGCTGAGCTCATATAATTCTACTTCACAACAAATACCCTCCCAGTTCCAATCCAAGCTGATACACACATCATCAGAACTTCTTCCAATTAAACGAACTCCAATAATTATAAACAAATTTCATTCATCACAATTTGATTCCAACGCAAACGACTTCATTTGCAGGCATCTATCTCATCCTCAAACTTTCAACAATAAGCACAAAACTACTACACGAGTACATCGCCGCGTTACTAATTAAAATATCCACATGTTTTAGCTCAGTACTGATCCCTAGATCTGAAAAAATAACTGCTAAATCTTCAGCATAAATAACCGATTTATTACTATAACAGGCATCAATCAACGAACAATTATTACATAAAGCACTCACCCGATAACCGGATCGTCAAATCCAAAGATGATCCAAACGGTCAAGTCTAGAAAGTTCGCAACAACTCTCACAGAGCTGAATTAAGATTTCGAGTCAAATACAAAAACGTAAACACGAAGAAAACATGAGGACTTTGAGAGCGAGAGAAACCGGCGGGTGAAGGAGCGGAAGAGGACGATGAACCGGATGAGAAAAGGGTGATTTTACAGGTGACGATTTTTGTTTGTGGTAGAGACGAGAAGATGGGTGGGTAGGGTTTCCTCTGTGGCTGCTTTGTTGTTTTTTATTTGGCTAATAATGAAATATTGTGATTAGTTGGTGCAAAGGGAAATGCTGCGGAAAGATGTTGTGGCCTGTGGGTGTCGAGAATCGAACCCATGACTTACAACAATAAACGGGTATTTTCATTTGCCAATAAATGGGATTTACTAGTTTCCTCCTTATATGCCCGCTCTCCCATTTTTTTATTTATTTTTTTCTTTATCGGATTTCAATCGTCATATACATAAAAGGACGCCAATATACATTATTAATTTTATTAGATGTATCTGAACTAATTGATTTAAGTATAATTAAGAAAATAAAATATTTATCTTAATTACATAACATAATTAACGTTATATTTATGAAATTATAATTAATGAATCCTTTAATTCAGTAATAACTTTCTAATTTCAAAATTTTAAAACACTAAATTAAAATTAGATATTGAGGAATCTCAAGTCGATTTCGACAATTGCATTTCCTGTAATAATATATCACATTGCAAACCAATATTAGTTTAATATGCAACAAAATTTAAATAAATTTTTTCAAAACTTGAAAACATAAAACAATGCTTAATATCCATGCCTAATATTCTTGTGTATATACACTGAAATAAACAGAGCCATATACATAAATGTGTTACATATAAAATGTTAATGCATAACATATACATAACTTTGTAGTGTATATGTTCTGAAAATACAACAGTTCAGCAGTGTTTGTTTCAACACATATACATAACAAAATTAACAAAATTATGTATATTGGTTGATATACATAACTATATTATGTATAACACTGTTAATGCATAACTTGTACATAAACATATACATAACTCTGTAATGTATATGTATTGAAATAAACAATCCATCAGTGTTTATTTCACTACATATACATAACAAATTTAAAGTATATGGGCTCACATACATAATAATATTATGAATATGGGGTGAAGTAACAACAAATCTCAAAGGATTACCCCAAATATATACATAGTCACGAGATATATTAGGGTTAAAGTGACAACACTGATGCTTTGTAGCTATGTATATGAAAAAAAAGATTAAGCAAGGTAAATAAATTCAGGCACCAATCACTCTACCTTGGAAAGAGGGAATCATGATATTTTTATTTTTTTTTTCTTTCTTGAAGATTCACCAACAGTTTTTTTTTAGCTTCTACCAGCAACTTCCCTCAACTTCTTTGTCTTAGCGAGATCGTTGCGATGTTTGCTCCAAGATAAATTTTTTTAAAAGCTTGTCTTTATCAAAATTGATGATTGGTACAATGAAAAAGGACGAAGCGAAGATAAAATTAATGAAAATATAAGGTGTAAAGAATAAAGAAAATTAGAGATTGAAGGAGTTTTTGAGTGAATCTGAGGGATGAAGGAGCGTCAATTTTGGTGGAGGAGAGGCAAAAGCCACCGTCATTGGCGTTTTGCTCTAAAATGAAAAGTTTCAATTTATTAAAATGATGAAATTGTGAGCATAGAGTTCGAAAAGATTGAATTTTGAGGATTCGAAGTGAAGGAAAATGGAGAAGATTGTTAATGGAGTTTGTCTGTAAATAAAAAGATGATGATGAGTAGTTTGATCCGAACATGATTATAAATTCAAAACTTGGCAACCTCTTAAATATGCCTCGTTGATTATAGCCACTTTTTAGTACATGAATTGGAGAAAAAAAAATTGTAAAAATGGGATATTTGCAATTAATTTTAAAATTTGAGATATTGTATAGTAATAAAAAGTAAAATTGTAGTTTTAAGTGATTTAACTTTATATTTATTTTTTTGGTGCCCAAGATTATGGATTTATTTTCTTTTTTTTGGTTGTTAGGGTGTGTATGGGGGTGGGGTGGGATGGGGTGATGGTTATGAATTTGAACCATTGGGACGTCTAGTTTACAAAGTTTGTACCAAGTACATAATTTAAATATAAATATAATATCATGCATATCGGATACTTACTTATACACAACGTATATATTATATGTATTGTATAATCTGCAAATATTACTACAATTATTTTATTCGGAACAACAAATATCAACAAAAATTTAAGAACTTCTATCTTAATTCATGTCCTTCACACTTTATTATCTAAGGTCATGTCCTTTGTAAGCTATAACTACGACATGTCCTGTTTAATCACCTTCTCCCTATATATTTTTGGTCTACCTTTATCTTTCCGAATTCGTTCATAGTCAACGACCTCTCACACCTCCGCACTAGGACATTTGTGCATCTCCTAGTCACATGCTCAGACCATCTCAACCTTGCCTCCCATATCCTGTCTTTTAATGAAGTCATCCCCACATTTTCTCGGATATCCTTATTTCTAATAGTATCTCTCTTAGTAAACCCTAACATGCTCGTCTCCGTCACCTTTATCTTCTAGACGTGATAGTTTCAGACTGGCCAACATTTCGCGCCGTACAACATAGTTTGTCTAACTACCACCCTGTGAAACTCACCCTTAAATTTAAGAGGCACCTACTAATCACACAAGACTTCAAAAATACGCCTCAATTTCATCCACCATGCACCATTACAGTGATTGACATACTCGTCAAATCTCTCTAATTCTCGTAAAAAAAACTATCTATTTTTTTGGATGGCCTCTGTATTGAGTCTCACTTCCACGTCAACTCGTCCATCACCTTATTGCACTTGCATCCAAATACCTCAGTCTTGGTCTTGCTTAACCTAAACCTTTTAGACTCTAATGTTCGTCTTTACACCTCCAACTTAACATTAACTCATTAATTCATAAGTCTTGTCGGTCAAAACGTCATCCGTAAACAACATACTCATGACACACCACCTTAAATTTGCCACGTCAATGCTTCCGTCACAATAAAAAAAAGAAACGAGCTAAAATTTGATCCTTAATGCAACCCATCAAAAGAATGAACTCCGCGTCTTCTCTTACTATTTCTTTTCCAAATCTTGATTACATCGTATATATTTTGAATCGATCTTATGTACGCCACAAATATATCTCTAGCCTCCAAACATTTCATAAAACCTCCTTAAAAACTTTTATCATAATAGTGAAACAACATATACAAGTCTTCCTTTTGGATAAGGTTTGTTTTGATTTCCTTTCTTTTAGGCCATTCTCATCCCAAACAGAACCTCAAAAATGACTTGGTCAAATCTCTTTTACGAGCTTTGGGTAAAACGAAAATGAACAGAAACCAACAAATAAGGAAACCCAAAAAAGGAAAAAAAAAGAAAAAAAGAATAAGTAGATCCAAGGCAACCCTAATTGTATGCAATTTTTCTCCCACCGTCTTACGGAAAAGCCACCAAGTATGTTGAAACCGAATTCGGGTTCGGGCTATATACGCCCGGCGCACAATAGCATTTGGCGCTGTTTGTTCTGGGTCATTCCTCCAGCTCTACCTTTTCCTATATCATTCACCGTTTCCCAATTCACAACAAAGCCGAATCGTTACCTCGCTCTCGTTGTGCCGTTTTTCTCCAGATCGACTACCGTTTCGCTTTTTCCTCTTCGAATTAACGCTTTTCTCGGTATTCTTCGTCTGATTTGACTCGATCTGCTAGTTTTTTCAGGTATGGAACTAAGTTTTCATAAAAATTATTGAGATCTGAATGAATCAGTATTGTTTTTTTATTATTCCAGGTCGAGTCAGGTAATATTTTTTTCAAATATATTGGATTTGTAGGCTTCTTTGGATATTAATTACTGAAAATTTGGGATTCTTGTTCTTCCTTAAAAAAATTAGGGCTTCTAACAATAAAAAATAATAAAAAAAGTTTTTTTTTAAATCACTTAAGGTCCTTTGTCTCTCGTGGACGAGAGTCCAGAAATTTGATCCTTTACGTGTTTGAGTATTTCCAGTTATCTCAATTATTACTTAGAACCATCTTGGTTCGATTGCGTTCAACTTTTTTTTTTTTTAATTTTTTTTAATTATGTACGGATCGAGAAACTCTAAAAAATTCGGTGTCACAGAGAAGGTTAGGAATTGTCAGATTCTCAATCCATTCGAAGTTTTTATATTATTGTTTCAAAATCTGATCTTTAGTAGATGCTGAATGCATTTTTCTTCTGCAAATCAACTCAATTTGGTGTGAACCTGTTAGTAAAACGGAACAAGTTTTCTATATTCGGTGGAATTTCTATTATTACTATGTTATGGTGGAAAAGGTTTTGTGGTTACTATTGGGTGCCTATCTCCGGGGTCATAACTTCATCTCTCTCTTTTCAGGACTTCTGATTGTTGGTGTTTGTGAGTTATTGAGTATTTGGTTGGCTGATCCAGAACGGCTATGCACGGATATGAAAGAGATGTAATTTTAGTTTTTAAATCTTCCATATCCTTTTGAATTTTTTATCTTCTGCTTTGATATGACGGTTTTGTTGTTGATTCAGGAATACGAGGAGTATGAAGATTTGGATGAATATGAGGAGGAAGGTGAAGAGAATGAGGGTGGTGAAGAGGAATATGAGGAGGTAGAAATTCAGCGGCCTCCAGAAGAATCGTTGGAGTTCCTGGAACTGAGACAACGACTGAAAGAAGATATCAGGAAGCAGAGGATGAAAGAATTAGGTTCTTCTAATGGCCTTTCCCACGGAACTAAGAAGGCATTGCCAAGGGACAAGTGAGACTCACTAGTGCATTTCAGATTTTGGACACTCTTGTTTGTTGTCCATGGGGGACTCTTCCTTGATTTTGAATTTATTATCCAGTCTGTTGCAAATTTCTGAATGTTAGCTGTGTGTTCTGTCGTTTTTTCAAACCCATATGTCAAGTGGATTTTTGGTGTCTAATTTATGTATCTTCGTTGGAATATATGCTTGTCTTCCCTCTACCAGAGTTTCCCTTGAAATTTTTCACTAATGGAGATAAATAGAATAGAACTGCTTCAAAAATTCCGATTTCTAGATTCTAAAAAAGCAATATACCCTGTGTAGTCCGACAAATTCTGGATTCTGAAAACTATAATTCAAATATTTCCTGTTTGTTTCAAGTTTTCATGGCATTGTTGTATGAGAAAGTATCTCTTACCCTTTTTAAAGATTGGGTATACATATAGAATAAAGTTAGTAGCTTTCTGTTTTGAAGCTTATGGTGGTCTTACTTCCTATTTCTTTCGGCACTTTCAGTTATGGTTCCTTCTTTGGACCTTCTCAGCCTGTAATCTCTCTCAGAGTAATCCAAGAAAGCAAGTCCTTATTGGAGAATCCAAATTTGGCAGCAAAAGTCATGAAATCAACTCACGCAAATCACACTGTATGGTATCAAGTTTTAATTCATATGAATATGCCTGTGCTTCAGTTTAGTTTTGTAATCCTATATTTCTTGAAGGTGTGTAAGGTATCATCACTGTATTAGTGAAGTACACTCTGGTAGTGTACATCCTAACACAAGTTACACAACTACTTTAGCTTCCACCTTCGCACTATGAAAGATTTGCAATGTCACCTATGCCATGCTAATATTGCATGGTTAATTGTTGTTCTCTGGAGTCAATGGGCATTGATGGCACATACCTTTACATTGATGTCTGTGGCATAAATTATATCTGTTAAACAGCATTTCTGTGCTTGCAGAACAATAAGAGCTCTGCATCAAAGCACACAGGATCAAAATCTGGTACCAGCAGCAATGCACCAAAAGTCACTACTGGGGTACTGAATTAATTAGTGGAAATTCTTCATTTTGTTTTACCACAGATCTCCTCTCTGTATTTTGCTGATACCTTCTTGAAGATAATTTTTTGCCATGTGAATTTCTGCAGTTAAAGACAAAGGTGCAGATGTTAAAAAATACAAGAGATTACTCATTTCTCTTATCAGATGATGTTGAACTTCCTGCTCCATCAAAAGGTTCTTTACCTCATAAAGCCTCGGCTGTTAATTCTGGTGCGCTTTCTGTCATAGTTGATCTGGACATTTATTTAGAAGTAGCTCAGTGCATAAATCTATTTATTTAGAAAATCTATTCTGTTTTTTTGGTGATATTGAAGCTGCACGATTAGCTTTACCACCAGGCAACAAGCAATCGTCAAGCAATACAGGGAGAAAGTTGCTAAATGATCGTGAAATACGGAAACCTATACAAGGAAGCAGTCAAATGCCGCCGAAACTGTTGACTCAGAAATCAGTTTCAGTTGGTAAACAAAATCAACTAGCACTAGATTCCAGGAAACAACTGGGTAGCAGTAAAGGGAGTGGGCCTGGCCGGCCTTTGGGGCCAAAGGCAGTGCCTCCCAAAAACATAGGTGGGCCAAACGGCAAGAGGGTTTTGACAGTAGCAGGTGACAAGAGCACTGTGCCTGCTTTGCAAAAGCCAACCCCTTCAAATTTGCAACCTCCTATTCCAAGGCAATCCGTGGTACAGAAAAAGGAAATACTACAATCTGGAAAATCAAGGGTGATGCCGAAACAAGCTGAGCCTTCATACAGACATAAGGCGATGATGCAGAAACAGGCAATGCCATCATCCAATTCTCAGGTATTACCTATATTTCATTTGTATGTTTCGCTTGCAGAGAATGAAAGCCTACTTGCTCTTCATTTTGGTTTGGTTTAGGGTCCGTCAGGGTTGGGTGAAAAGAGTAGTTGTGATGATGAAGGATGAAGACATGCTAATCCAGATTTGTGATTTTAACAGATAAAACAACTGCCTCCTAAAAATGCGACTCGTTTTCCGGAAGATACACGCCCTGCAAGAAAACCAATAAGACATGATGAAGAAGAGGATGGAGCAGAAGCTATTAATATGATTAGGAGGATGTTTGGGTACTTACTCATCCTATTATTTTTTGAGAAAAACTTATTCTTTCTTATTCTTTTCAATTTACTCCTTGCAAGTATCTTTTAGTTGATTCATTATCCAAAGGGTTTGAGACTGGAAAGTTTTATAGCCTTTTAAGAACTTTTTTCTACAAGTGAATAAAGTAAAACTTTTTTCTAGGAGTGGATATACTTCCTAGTGGAAATGGATAAAGTTAAGTGTGACGTTCTCTTATACAATTTGTTTTGAGTTAATGGTTCTTGACTTGATATAGTTAAAAATTAAACAACATATCCAGTGCAATACCAGAGGTGGGGTCAGAGATATAGTTAATTAAGAAGATCTATGATAACTGCAAGATGCTGCTAGCTTTGGTAATGCTTAATGTTGAATTTCATCTAGTTTTGTTGGCTTGAGAAAGTATCTTCTTTTTTGCAGGTATAATCCCAATAGGTATCAAGATGAGGATGATACTAGTGATATGGAGGCTAATTTTGATGACATACTGAGGGAAGAAAAGCGAAGGTTGGTGATATCGTCTCATGTTTTTGTATTTTTCAAGACCTATTTTCAGCATCTGTTATTGAGAGGAAATACTGTCCTTTTGGCATTTCCATTTGTTTAGCAGTGATGTCAAGACAAGTTTGGAAACAGTAATTTCAAAACATTAGTTAATTTCCTTTGTGTTTTGGCTCTAAAATGGGAATTTTTTGAATCTTTTTATACAATTTTGAAACCTTGTGCTGAATGCTGACCCCATTTTAATTTTTTCGCCAGTGCGAAAATAGCAAAGAAAGAGGATGAAGAAGAACTCCGGAAGATAGAAGAAGAAGAAAGGAGGGAGCGGTTGAGAAAACAGGCAAAGAAGCGCAAGTTGAGCCATCAATGACGGGAAATATGTTTTCCCTTGTTAGATAGAGCTATATAGAGGTTTTCACATTTCCCTGGCTATCACTAAGTAGTGGGCTGTGGGGAGTTTGTACAGCACCTGAGTCTCCTCTTAATTTACCAGTTGATTTGCTTCTATTGGTTGTATTGAGTTGTGGCTCATTGCCCAATCAGTTGTAACAGAAAACTTTTTTTAATCATTCTGCAGCTGCAATAATTTAATGCCTGTGCCAGCCAAGCCAAATGTGAGAAAATTCTCAGGTATATGGGCACCTGAGTTATTTTCTACTTGCATTATTTTCTAACGTGCTGATTTCAGTTACTTTCATTCTACTTGCGCTATTTCAAATATTGGTTTGTGAATTTTTAATAATTATGTATTACAAATCATTTGCCGAGGGTCTATTGGAAACAACTTCTCAATTTCTTATGAGGTAGTGGTATGGAACTTTCAGACCCCACTAGTTGTTGTTGTATGTAGGGGTGTACATAGGTTGGGTTGGTTCGTTTTTTATTAAAAAAAATCAAATCAATTATGTCGGTTTATTAAAGCTATAAATCAAATTAAACCAACATAAAATTGTTTTTTTTGGTTTATGTTTTAGTTGTTTTTTTTTTTTTTTTTTTTTTTATATTTATAATCTTTAGTTTTTATAATTATATTGTGATTGAATACTAGATCAAATATGTTTTCCCAAATGAGGAGTGAAAAACACTCTTGAAACTAAAAAATGAGATGAAGAGTGAAAAGTTTAAGTTTTAAATTTATATTGAGTTTTCGATCATTTAATTAACAATTAATGAACAAATAGTACAACTTAAAGGTCCAAATCTAAATATATATCTATATCTACTTTCAAATTATTGAAAATTGCTAAAATTAGTGGAAAAAGTATTTAAAAAGTAAATTATAATTAATATTTTATGTATAAAAAAGTTTGAATATTATATATATATATTATGTCGGTTTGACTTTGTTTTGTTTAACACCAAATCAAATTAAGAATTGTTTTTTTTTTTTTTTTTAACGTTAAACCAATCAAATCAAATTATAAGTCTTTGTTTTTTTTTCGATTTAATTTGATTTGTTGATTCAATTTGACTTGATGGTGTGATCTGTACACCTCTCGCTAGTTGTATGCATTCAAATCATTTAAGTTTTACGCTTATACTATTATTTTTGCATTAATAATGAATTCTGTGTTGGATTCTGAGGTCATAGCTCCAATGATTAGATATGTGTTAGTTTTGAGAAGCTGTTTCAATCGGCGGATAATTTGCGGTGAAATGCTCAAAATCTGAATGATGATGTAATGAATTTAACTTAAGACTATTGCTTATCACTTCGATTGTCCTCTTCCCGATTAATTATGTAAAAAGGGAAGACGTGAAACAGCTTGGTGAGCTTTGGACGGACACTTGGACGGACATTAGTTAATGTGAAATCAAACCGCTCACTCATATGTGCAATATTTAAATTGAATTGGATTTGCTTGATAATGAATTTTTTAACTATTCAAATCACTCATATATGTAGACCGGATATATTTTGGTTTAAATCGAAAAATCAAAAAATTGAATCTAAATTTAATTTTGATTTAATTTTTTAATTTTTCGGATTAATTTCAGTTTTAAATTTTAAAAATTTGGTTAAATAATTTGGTTTTTGGATTTACCAAAAAAAAATCGGATAAATCAAAAAACGAAATTATATAAATAATATATTATATATATAATTTAATATATCTGTAAATACATTAAAAATATAATATAATCTGATATAACATATAAATATATATTATAATCATTTAGTAACCCTAAATCCTAATATACTGTTTTGCTTTAGACCCTAATATTAACGTGAAGGCTGCAACGGCGCTCAACCATCCTCAATTCATTAATTCATTTGAAATTTCAACATCGCCAACGATACTTATTTGCTCAGTTCGTTACTGCCATCGACAGTCGCTGTCGAGTGTGGCCACTGCCGTCACGCCAATGGCGATGACTCAGGAGGTCGATATTTATGGTTATTTCATGCGTGTTGAATTAATTATATTTGGGAATGAAAATAGGTTTTAAAAAAAAGATTATTTTTCTAGAAAAATCACCAATTTTAAATGCTCACTACTTTAACCTTTAAAATCGAAATAAAAATCCGAAATAACCGAACTGAATTTGTAAAAATCGAGCCAAACCAAAATAATTTTGGTTTGGTTATGATTTTTCTTTCGTCAATGCGAAAATTGAAAAATCAAATCGATATTCAATAATCAAATCGAACAAATCGAATGTCCACCCCTACATATATGTAATATTTAAATTGAATTGGATTTGCTTAATAATGAAATTTTTAAATATTCAAAACTTATATGACAAAAAGTAGTATTATATTTAAATTGTAAATTTTCTTTTCTCAGAATGGAAGAAACATATTTTAAAATATTTAATCATCAAATTTTAATATGAGAGAGAGGCCCTTAAATTTCGCAACTGACGGTTATGGATGGCGCTCTAAGCAGTTTAAGAGGAGTCGTCGTTGGACATTTTCAACGTCATGTGCTGTGTTGGAGCAAAGTCGCAAAATCTCCACCCCAATCATAGCTACTATTCACTACCTCTCTCTCACTCTCTGTTTCTCAGTCGGCAGTAGCTACTCTAACAACAAGGGAACAATGATCACGGAGATGCTTTCCAGTGTATCCATCGGCAAAGCTTATCCTCTTCCTCGTAGCAGCTTCTCCCCGGCTTACGCCAAACCTTTTCGACCTTCCTTCATCTCTTGCCTTGGGTAAATACTGTATAAACTCATTTCTATTTCCCTCTCTTAATTGTTGCCATCAATTTACTTGCTCGTCTCCATGTTGTAAAAGATACTTATGCTATTCCTCAAAGCTTATGTAACGCAGAAATGTTTGTCTAGCATGAAAACTGGGAAATATTTGCTATTTTATTGGCCAGTATGGTCAAAATGCCCTTGGTGCAGTGTAGAATTGCTCATTGGTAGGCGCCCTGCTATGGTCGAAAGCAAATTGGATTTCATGGTCGTTCTCTATCTTTGCAACAAGCTAGGCATGATCAATATCTTTGCTTTAGCTTTAGGGGGAGCGTTAAAGAAATGAATGTAGTTATAGGGACTGATAGCAAATCTTTGTCTATGTATATTCTTTATAATATACATAGACAACGTAATTATAGGGACTGATAGCAAATCTGTGGAATTTTCCTTTTACATTCCTTCCATATTACACCAGTGACCATAATCTCATTTGTTGCTAACTCTATGTACTTTTATATAATCTTGCTACTTGATGGAATAATACATCATTATTCTCCTTATCTGCTTGATTATATGGTATCATGTAGCCAGGTTCATTCCCGTTTCGGCTCCCAACTCCATGTTCCAGTTGGGCTTGGGCGTGAAGGGAAGTGTTAAAGTGAGTTAGAGCTCACATTGGTTGGGGAATGGATTCATGATCTGCTTATATGGACTTGATCATCCCCCATTAGCTTTGGGGGTTGAATTAGGCCAGGTGTCATATAGTCACAGATTTCAAAGAACTGAGAAGCATCGTCTGAAACCTACAGATCTATAGGTGTAGTTAAATTGAGTAGTATTATTGCCTTGGTGAAGGGTTGGTTGGGAGTCATTTGTTGTCATACATTAAATTGCTCTTGACAACTGTGCTTTGCTGACCTACTCCTTTCTAGTCTCTTGGTGCTGGCCTTAGTGTTTATGTTCAATCATAGTTCAACTGAAGATTAATTATATGTTTGTCGGTTGCACCATCTACTCCAAATTAAAGCGGTTCCTCTTATGTTTATTTTGTTGTCAAAACATATGATAGAAGTGTCTCAGAAATCCAATGGGTGCAACAGAATCAAAAACTTCACGTTCTAGTCAACCGTGTAAGCCAGTGACCATAATCTCATTTGTTGCTAACTGCTGGGGATCTTAAACTTTCTATGAGATAAGAGCTAGAGATAGTGTTCTAATTAGAATTTGTGTACGCCATCCCCTCATCCTTCTTCATCTTGTATATAGTGTAAAATGGGAAAAAGGAAAGGCGTCCCAGTTACTCCATGTAATAACTCAACCATTGTTGGGGGAAGCCCTATCTGGTGGCTTGCTTCCTGAGCCCTTTTCAGTACAACTTGGTGTCGCCGCATACCTCATTTAAATATCAGATCAAAAGATGGGCAGAGCGAGAGACTGTTCTTCCACTTCAATACACAAGCATATCTTTATTTAATGGGCTGAAAATTGTTTTGTTTGACTTTCTTCAGGAAGAATGCAGAGAGTAATGGCTCATCTAGTGGACCTTCGCAGTTGGAGTGAGCACGAATCCATCCTTCTCCCCCTTCCATCTAAGTTATCTTTTCTGTGTGAAAGTTTATCCGTTTATTGCCACTAAAATACTACATTGTTTTGCAACATAGGTTGGGAAACCAGATTAGTGATGAGGTACTGCAGTGTTTTTTCTTCAGTTGCTTCAATCTTGCTTTACTACCTGTTTTCATCTACTGCAATATTTTCGTCTTTTTTTTTTCTAAAAAAATAGAACACTCCACAAATGAGGAGTGGTAAATTAGAAGGGAAAGGCACTGGCATTTGGCAACTTTTCAGAGAAGCTCAAGGGAGTAAGTTATTTTTGATGCACTTTTTCCATCCAAGTTTACTTAATACCTGTGTAACACATCTTCTTATTGTGTTTTACTGAATGCCTTCCATCTAGATATCTTGTACTTGAACAGACAACGCATCATGGCAATGGAAGAGCTTGATAGAGTAAAAAGCGAGAAAAGTTCATTGCTTGATCGGATCGAGCAACTAGAGAGAACAAAGCTAATTAATACAAGAAAAGGTAGTGGGTACTATTCTTGCATTCTTCTTTTATCTTTTGCAGGACCTATCAGAGGGTTTCTTTCAATAAAAAACACAATATCCTACGGGTAAACAGCCAAAGAAACCTACAATAAGAGGGAAATCTTAGTCAATTTAGACCAAAGTATAAAAACCCAAAAGCACAATAATGTCACCAACTTAACCATTGACAAACTAACAGAAAGTACCTGAAATAGCCCCACCTAAGCGGCCAAATAAATTATTTATTGTTTCAAAAGGGATTACCACGAAAAAGGGCAAAATTCAGTCAAATCTGTTACCATTCACCTTCAGTAGAACTATCAATTGACCAATGAGGTTATCCCCAAAAATTTGTCTTCAACATTTAGCCCCAGATAGATGACACAAAAAGAGCCTTGTATTCACACCTCCATATGGTAGTAAAAAGGGAGACAAAACTCCCTGTTGTTCTACAGAACACAGAGAAGAAGAAAACATTTGAGGATAAAAAAATATTCTGCTTGTTTATTTCTAACAAGTAAACTAATAAAATCCTATTCTAACTTCAACTAGGATACTAATAAATCCTATTCTATATCAACTTAAATAACTGAATTTCAAAAATAAAATTACCAAACTAAAAAGAAAAATAGCAGCAAATAACTCAATACTTCAACACTCCTCCTTGAGATGTTTGCTGGTAACTCCAAGTTGTTCACGAAGAGTTTCAAATCTGAATTTGGGAAGAGCTTTGGTAAATATATCAGCGAGCTTCAATCCCTTCTTGGTCTCAGCAATTTCATTGAACATCTCAATACATTTCTTCACAAGGTTCTTCCTAATCACCTTGAGAATCTTGTTCCGTTGTAGCATCTCACGAGAGATGTTGAGAGGCAAATAATCAGAGTCCACAACACCCTTCACAAATCCAAGGTACTCGGGCATAAGCTCCTTACAGTTATCCATAATGAACATCTTCCAAGCTCCTATTTTCTCCTTGCAGTCTTTGCATTTGTACTGTTCCCCAACAATAGGACCATCCCACAATGATCACAACCTACTCCAATATGAACTTGCGGTCCTCCACCCGTTAACCATGCGGAAAGATCAAATCTAGGTAGTGATTTGCAGCCAGCAACTTCGTCCTGATTTTGTGCTGATGGGATCTGACGAGCAGCTTTGTACGCTGATGCCTTTTCCCTTGATGCATACAACTCGGGAAACTGCTCTTCCAGGTATTGTGCAAGAATTAAACAAATATTGGGGTATCCATTTGGATGCTCCAGTTCCAACTGGACATCTACATAGCTTGTCGCTAGGATTGATCACACAATTTTCACAATAAACATGGCCACAATTAAGAACTACGGGTCGTCATAACAACTGGTTGCAGATACCATAAACAAATATCTCATAAACACCTGCTTTTCACTTGCACTGGTGTTTTCATCCGCGAAGTTAAGATCTTTTGACGTTGCATCCATACTGGGTTTAGAACTCCATGTTGTAGGATCTAAAGAAACATCTCCTGAGGAATGCTCTCCTTCCTCTGCTGAACCATATTTCTGCAAAGGACCAGAATGAGGTGAAGCATTGTCTGGAACACTATCATTCTTGCAACGGGATTCTGATAAATAGTCATCAACATCATCATAGTTTGACACATCATCGCAATCATCCATCCCATCCCATCATCTCCGTCATTCTGATCTTCATGAAATGTGAGGTTTGAATTTGAACTATTGTTATTGCCAGAGTCTGGAGATCCGGATGTTGTCCCAACTACAGTATGTGGATTATCCTTCGTTATAGCCTCCTTATTGTTTAGAAGATTTTGAGGATTTTCCTGAGAAGTGATTTGCTCGATTTCAACGTCAATTGTAGTGCAGCAATTTTCATTTTTTCCAGAATAAAAAATAAAATCGTCATCGTTGTGCTTGGTGGTCACAATAACCTGCTCACATTGACTACTTCGACAAACTTGCTTAGAATTTGAGTTCTAATTTAAAGGAAAACTTCTTTTTATCATGTCAACTCTAATCACTTCTTGGCCACTAGAATTAGAAACAACACATTTTTATCTTTGAACAGTAACATATAATAGCGTTCTAGCATTTGACCAACACAATAGATTTTGATCAAGATCAGGTACCAATAATCTTAAATAAATTTAGTACCTTTGGGAGCTTTAATTGCCACAGTTCCTTTACCAACAATCTCCAACATAGTTTTATCGGCCAACTTGACACTACCTTGGCAGATTCCAACTTCGTAAAATATTCTTGTTTGCTGGTCATGTGTTGAGTGCAACCACTGTCTAGAAATCATGTGTTTTTATCATTCAATCTTGTTGCTGCCATCACCGTAAACACAAACTCCTCCTGTTCTTCAACTTCTGAAACTTTGGCTTTTTAAGTTTGTTGGTTGTTCTCCTTCTCCACTTTGCAAAACCTTTCAATAGGACCAAGCTTATTGCAATATCTACACTGGAGAGGTGGTTTCTTCCCCTTAAACCAACAATCATCCTCTTTATGATTGTTTTTTTTGCAATACTTTCATGGAGGAAAGTTTTCTCTTTTCTTGACTCTATTGACTAGAATTAGTAGAAGGTTCCGGGATTTTACCTTCCTCTTGCATTTGCATCTTTACTTTAAACTTGGCTTGAAGAGCAATTTTAGGAGCTTCTTCTAGCCTTAAGGATCTTATTTGCTCTTGAGCTTGAAGAGCATGTACAAGTTCTGAAGGTGACAATTTTGTGAGATCCTTTGATGCATAATTGCTAATCGAATGGCAATTGTGGGTCAGTTTTAGGAATTATCTTCGAAAAACTGATATGCTAATCAGGGAAAATCCGAGAACTTAGCTAAGATGAGAAGAGAATTTGAGAGAGAGAGCAGAGAAATGTTATTATTCAATCCATATAACAATCAGCACAATGGTTTGTATAGCTAAAACTCTTAATTGGATAGTTGTGACCGCCTTAACTAACTTTGGGATGCGGCTACAATAAAAACAGAATTTTAAACTACAACTATCATTTTAACAGTTTCAACTAATCAAATGCCAGCTCAGCTTAATTCTTGCTTTCTTCTCTTCTTTATACTTTCTATTGCATACTTGTAGCAATACCCCTTCCTTCAACAGATCCTTGACCTCAAGGATTAAAAGAGGGAAATCTCAATTGAAACTCAGAAGATAATTCCCAAGTTGCCTGATCTTCATCCAAGTTGCTCCACTTAATAAACAATTGTTCCACCGCTTTGTTACCCTTTTTAACCAATCTTTTGTTTAGAACTCTCTCAGGGGTAGGACAGTAAGAACTTGACAATTGAATAACTGGAGAGTGTGCAATGTTGCAAGGGACTTCATGACATTTTTTTAGCTGAGAAACATGGAATGTAGGATGAATGAGTACATCACTAGGCGACAATAGCTTGTAGGCCACAACACCTATTCTAGCTTCAATCAAATAAGGGCCATAAAACTTAGCAATCAGTTTGTTAAAGGGCCTGGTAGCTACTGAAATCTATCTGTAAGGCTGAATTTTCAGGTACACCCAATCTCCCACCTCAAAACTCCTGTCAGATCTATGCTTGTCTGCCGTATCCTTCATCCTCTGTTGAGCTCTAAGGATATGAAACTTTAAGAGTTGAATAACTGCTTCCCTTGCAATCAGTGACATATCAGAACCGGATTCTCCAGCTAAGTAAGGGAGGTAAATGGGAGGTTTTTGGCCATAGAGAACTTCATATGGAGTGCATTTAAGAGTGGTATGATCGGTGGTATTGTACCACCATTCAGCAAGAGGGAAATAAGACACCCACTCTTTAGACTTATCTGAGCAGAAACACCTCAAATAGGTCTCTAATGTCCTGTTCAAAACCTCAGTTTGTCCATTAGTCTGCGGATGATATGCAGTAGAATGTTGTACTTTGACTCCAAACAATCCAAACAACTCCTGCCAGAATGAGCTAACAAAAATTAGGTCTCTGTCACTTGTCAGGGTAGAAGGTAGTCCGTGTAACTTGAAAATGTGATCCATGAAACATTGAGCAATAGTTTGAGCAGTATATGGATGTTGAAGATTGATGAAATGAGCAGACTTGCTTAGTCTATCAACCACCACTAAGATCACCTCTTTACCTTGCACCTTAGGTAAGCCTTCAATAAAATCCATGCATGCATCAGTCCAGACTCCATCAGGTACAGGTAAAGGTTGTAACAACCCTGGATAAGCAGAAGCATCATACTTATTCATCTGGCAAGTGCACTCTTATTGATGAAATCTCTAACATCAGAATTTAGAGATTTCCAATAGAATAATGCCTGGAACCTCTTGATTGTTGCATCCATCCCTGAATGCCCACCTTGAGGTTTAGCATGCCACAATGTAATGATATTCTTCCTTAATTGTAAATCCTTGCCTACAACTAATCTTTCTTTCCACCTTAACTTATCATTAAGCCATGCAAAAAATTTGAAGGGATGAACCTGCAACCTGTGGATCACTTCTTGCAATGTGGTATCAGCTTGCCAAGAAGCTTGAATACTTGCATACAAGGCTTCATCATGTGTCAATAATGAAATAGCTAAGAGCTCAGCCTCAGGTTTTCTTGATAATGCATCAACAACCTTGTTCTCAGCCCATTTTTTGTACTTAATAGTGAAATCAAAAGCCATCAATTTAGTGATGCCGGCCACCTGGAAATCAATATGAATATTTTGTTTCAAAAGATGTTTCAAGGCCTTTTGATCAGTTTTGACAACAAAGGTCCTTCCAAGTAAATAATGTGGCCACTTTGTAATAGCAAAAATAAGTGCAAGCAATTCCCTATCGTAAACACACATGACCTGGTGTTTAGGGGCTAAGGACCTACTGATGAAAGCAATAGGATGTCCTTCCTGTATGAGTACAGCCCCAATGCCTTTCCCACTGGCATCAGTTTCTACTAAAAATATCTTAGTATAATCAGGCATGGCTAAGACTGGAGCTGTTATTAAGGCCTTCTTTAGTTGATCAAATGCTTCAGTAGCTTGAACTGACCAGGTGAACCCATCCTTCTTTAAGGGATCATGTAAGGGTCTACAAATGACACCAAATCCCTTAATAAATCTTCTATAATAGCCAGCTAATCCCAAGAACCTCTTAACTGTTTGAGGTTAGTAGGAGTAGGCCAATGTTGAATTGCAGTGATCTTTTTAGGAACAGTAGCAACACCTTTTCCACTTATGAAATGTCCAAGATATTCCACCTGCTTGACTCTAAAAGCACACTTGGACATCTTAGCAAATAGTTGGAACTGGTGCATTGACTCAAACACTGCCATCATATGTGTAATACCCCGGAAAATTTTTCATTGAAATTTTGTGCGTAAACGTGTTGGGTTCTATCTTCTAGAATGAATTATAAATTTTTCGTGTGGAATGTCTTAGATTATGACCCACCATTACGTAGAGTATCGAATAAGCTTTTCAACGATATGTGGATCATCCAAAACGGACACCCGAGCGACGAGTTATGAACATTCCGATCGAACCGTGAATAGTAGTGAACAGTAAAACATGCAGGAAGGAAAAAGTACTGAGGCCTGGCGTATTTTTGCTCCAACTTTAAACGATCATTAACTCATTGTACATAATGATCTGGGTGATCTACTATACATCAACGGAAAGCTCTGCGAGTCCTCTTTCCAATGAAATTGGTTTCAGCCAATCTGTCTATCGGAGCAAAAAGTTATGGTCGATCTACTTCAGCCTATCAAAAGTAAATTTTTGGGTTAACTTCAAACGGTCATCACTCCTCGTACACAATGATCTGGGTGAGATACTATATATCAACGGAAAGATATGAGAGTCTTTCTAATGAAATTGATTTCATCCAATTTGGATATCGGAGTAAAACGTTATGGTTGATCTACTTCGGACTATCAAAACAGTCCACCAAAGGACAGATTCGAGAATCATTTGATTTTTAGGGGCGTTTTGGTCATTCCCCCTCACCCAAAATCCGTCCAAATCCTATATTAAAGCCTATTAGAAGCATTATATGTTATATTTCATCAAATTCCCTCAAAAAGAAAACCCTAAGCTCCTACATCCAACTTCAAGAACCTCCAAAGTTCACCATTAATTCTGCAAATTTATTCAAGATTCCAAGTTCCTAGTTCAAAAACTCCAAGAACCATCATTCAAAGGCACGATTAATATCTCACAAACGAGTATCGATCTAAAGTTCATCATTCAAGGTATGTGGGGTTTTTCAACAAGAACTCTTTTTCGTTCTTGTGCCCAAAAGTAATTTTCTTTACATAGGCATGATTTTTTATTTGATTTTTACGAATTTGAAGCATGAACCCATATCTTATGATGATTATTATGAAATCTTGATGTTTATGATTTTGAAAGATGAGTTTACATGTGTGGAGATATAAAGCATGAATCTTGAACGATATTTATCATGATTTTGATATTTGGGTCGTGAATCCCCATTGAAAATTGTGTTTTTTTGAGAAAGTGTGTGTTATAAGCACGTTGATGTTGAATATTTGAGATATTTTGAATGATTTGACCTTTTGGTCTTAATGGAGTTGTTTTGAACTCGAGTGTCGAAGAAATCCACAACGTGGTTGATTTTGATAGATGGGAAGCATGATGGCTCCCGATGTATATTTATATATTACTGAAATTGTTTTGTTGTGGATTGTATTTGAAATGATCTGAGTTAAGTCCGGGAGAAATCTTTAGCACCGAGTGGGAGGTATAAAGCGGCCTTACTTCCCTAGAACTATGTGCCCCCGTAGGAGTGAGCCTGAGGGTGATTTATATAGTGATCACTAGTTTGTGTGGATTTGATATCGATAGTCTTACTCCGATGGCAAGGATAGGATGGCTCTCCCCAACGTGGGTTGTATGTTGGACTCCATGTGGCTTACATGGTTTATGTCGGTTATAGGATCTTCCTGTGTGTGTGTGTTTCCTTGTGTCTATGGTGAATGGTGAAGTGATTTGAAAGTGGAATTATGAAAGTTATTCTTTCGAAAGATTTAAATGATAGTTACATTAGGAGAATTGATATTCTTGATGAACTGAAAGTGATTGACAAATTATATGATGACTCACATGTGTTATTATACTTATTTCACCCTCTCATGATTATGATGATTTTCTTCGGGCTATGTGAGTCTTTCATACATCCTGCATATTTTTTATAAATATTTATGATGATGATGATTATACAACTGCATACACCCCCATATACTCTGTTCTTTTCCATGGTACTGACCCACACTTTCGGATGTGGGCTGCATTTTCTCGGAATGTAGGTTCAGGTGCTCAGTTCCAGGTTCGACAGTGATTCTTCTGGCACGTTGTTCTACATCCTCTGTTATGGTGAGTCCTCATGTTCCGAGGACGTGATGTCTGATGTTGGTTTCATGGAATTGTTTACATTTGATAACTGAGTATGAGTCAGTTGGGGCATGTCTCAATGGCTCGCTGGTTTTATTGATTTTCTTAGAGGCTTGTCAGACTAGTATAGATGTTGGGAGTTGACTTATAAGTCGTATTTTGTTATCTTTCTGAAATTTTTTTATTCTTAGATGATGATTACTCTGTTGATATTTGAAGGTTATTTATGGAAACCCCGTTAATTTGTGTTGAACTGAATAAAAATGGCTCAAAGGGTTAGCTTGAGGCTACTCGTAGCCTCAAGCACCGTGTGACGCTCCGGGACCTGTTTTTCGGGGCGTTACAACATGATCAACATGCTCATTCCAACTTCTACTATAAATCAGTATATCATAAAAAAATACCAGGAATTACTTCCTCAAGAGTGGTTTAAACACAGAATTCATAAGGCTTTGGAATGATGATGGGGCATTAGTTAAGCCAAAAGGCATAACTAAAAATTCGTAATGGCCTTCCTGAGTTTTAAATGCTATTTTATGTGTATTTCCTTCAAACATCCTCAACTGGTGGTATCCATCTCTGAGGTCTATTTTTGAAAACACCTGTGCACCTCCTAATTCATCCAAGAGGTCCTCTATAATTGGAATAGGAGAATTGTCCTTGATAGTGATTTGGTTTAATTCTCTGTAATGTACACATAACCTCCAGCTACCATCTTTTTTTCCCACCAAGACCACTGGTAAAGCATATGGACTAGTATTATGTTGTATCATACCTTGATCCAACATTTCTTGAACCAATTTCTCAATAATATCCTTCTTAATCCCAGGTACGTGTAAGGTCTTTTACTGGCTGGATTGGCGGAATCTAACAGAGGACGATGCTAGCAAACTCATCAAGTAAACCAGTTAAAATCAAGGGAGTTTCATTACCTTGATCAGTTTGAATATTGTAGCAAAGGTCTTCTGCATAATCTGTAGGCATTAAGGATAACATGTAAAGCTGATTCTCAACTTCACACTGCTTGATTAAAGTCTTACTCTTAGTAGTCTTCAACTTATTGGTTGCTCCTCTCAGGACATGTTTCTTGCCTTGGTACCTGAACTCAATTGTTCTGCTGCTGAAATCAAAGAGTATTCTTCCCAAGGTGCTTAACCACTGGACACCCAAAACAATATCCACATTACCTAAAGGAAGTAGCAAGAAATCTGAAGAAAAAGTAGTGTCTTGTAACAACCACTGCAGATTTTTGCAAATTGATGCTGTGGTTACTTTTCTCCCATCAACTACACTTATAGATTGTTTCTCTATGTTATTTGCTTAACATCCCAGCCTTTTTGCAACCTCCTGATCTATAAAGTTGTGTGTACTCCCAGTGTCTATAAGAACCTGCAAGGGCATCTTCTCATGATAACCTGTCACCCTAATTGTTTGATATCCAGAGATACCAGTATAGGCTTGTAAGGAAATGGTCATCAACTCTTTAGGTTCTAGTACAACTTCTTGTCCTGCTTCATCACATTCAACTTTTTGTAGCTGATCATCTTCTACTACATCAATCAAATAAATTTGTTTCTTGGTTGCACACTTATGTCCCATAACATATTTTTCATCACAAAAGAAGCACAACCCTTTTGCCCTCTTCTCATCCATTTCTGCAGAAGTTAGTCTCCTTCTAGTATTATTTCCATTAGACCTTGGATATCTAATTGGTTGAACATCACTACTCTTTTTAACTGCAGAATTTGGCACATGTGGTTTAGCAAATGAGGGGAGTAGTTAATAGGGGTCCTTGCACTCTTCCTCCACTCCTCAAACCCTGCTTGAGCTTTAAAAACATCATCCTGCAATCTTGTCAATTTATAGGCCTGCATCAATGTCTTAGGTGATTGCAGCCTTACAACCTTATTCAACTCTGGAGTCAACCCTCCCAAGTAACAACTAATTTGGTTTTCAATTGATAGGTTAACAGATGTCAACAACCTATCAAATTCAGCCTGATATTCCTGCACACTACCTGTTTGAGTTAATTTCTTGAGTGCTTCCATAGCATCCTCAAACCCTTCCCCAAATCTTTCATTCAAGGCCAACACATACTCAGTCCAACTCAACTCTGCAGTTGAGTTCCTTGATCTCACATACGATCTGTGCCAAGCTATAGCTTCTCCTTCCATATGGATAGAAGCTATCTTAACCCTTTGCTCAAATGGAATTTCATCCATAGAGAAGAACTAGTCAACCTTATATAGCCAAGTTCTTAATTCTAAGCCAGAGAATTTGGGAAAATCCAACAGAAGTTACCATGATTGTGATTGTCTCTTGACCTGTAATCATTATGCAAATCCATGGAGCAAGCTCTTCCAGTAGAAGATTCTTCTCTTCCCCCTTCTTTTTCTCAGTTATTAACTGCTAGTCTTGCCAAGTTTTCCTTCAATTCCCCCATCTCCTTGTCAACCTGCGAATTCCTATCCATGATGCTGGTCATTCCCTCCATTAGTTTCTGAAGTTGTTCTTGTATCTGTGAGATCTTATCCTCCATACCTTCACTCGACTTACTCCGATTGACCATCTATGGCCAAGGATCAGGACAACTTTGATACCAATTGATGCGCAATTGCTAATCGAATGACAATTGTGGGTCAATTTTAGGAATTATCTTTGAAAAACTGATATGCTAATCAGGGAAAATCCGAGAACTTAGCTAAGATGAGAAAAGAATTTGAGAGAAAGAACAGAGAAATGTTATTATTCAATCCATATAACAATCAGTACAATGTTTTATATAGCTAAAACTCTTAATTGGATAGCTGTAACCGCCTTAACTAACTTTCGGATGCAGCTACAGTAATAACAAAATTTTAAACTACAACTATCATTTTAACAGTTTCAACTAATCAAATGCCAGCTCAGCTTAATTCTTGCTTTCTTCTCTTCTTTATACTCTCTATTGCATACTTGTAGCATCCTTCGAATCTTCGAGTGAGGAGATCCTTGCTTCAAATCTTTCCGGCAAACTCACAAGAACCTTTTCCACGATTCTTGAATCTGTAAGCTCTTCTCCCATAAGTTTGATTTGGTTAACAACCTTCATCAACTTGTTGGAGAACTCTTTAATAGTTTCTGAATCCTTCATTCTGAGAATTTCAAACTCTCTTCTCAGATTTATCACTTTTATTTGCCTAATCTTGTCACTTCCGTGAAATTCTTCTTTCAACTTGTCCCAAGCTTCCTTTGCAGTCTCACTTGCCATAACTTTAGCGAAAATTACTTCCGAAAGTGCTGATTGTATGCAAGAGAGAGCTTTAAAGTTTTTTGCAACCTTTCTCTGTGATTCTTAATTTGCGTCATAGTTGGATTATGTGGCAAAGGATTTACCTCTACTCCAACCTCTACCACTTGCCAAAGATCATATGCTTGCAAGTATGTTCTCATCTTGATAGCCGAAATTGGATAATTCTCACCAGAAAAAATTTTTGGGAGGAAGGAATTGAAAAATTGTTGAAAGCCATAACAATATTGACTTTTACGCAGGGTTACTTTTAGGGTCTTCTCTCTCACAGATCCCTCAAGAAATTGGCTCTGATACCAATTGTTGTTCTACAGAGCACAGAGAAGAAGAAAACGTTTGAGGATAAAAAATATTCTGCTTGTTTATTCATTCACATCTGAATTACGGCAGAAGAGTAGGGCCAGATTGGGTCGCTAGTGTAGGGAATTACTTGGTGGGGGTTTTTATTTTTTATTCCTGTTATGATTCCGTATTCAGTGTTCCATGCTTATTACGAATCTGTGTGCTTTCCTCTGCTTTCCTCTGCTTTCCTCTGTTTTATATTCCGTATGGGTGCCGTATTGATATTATTGTCATCTGCTTCTGTGCTTTACTATGTGTTTGTGTGATATTTTGTGCCTGAGCCGGGGGTCTTTCGGAAACAGCCTTTCTACTTCATCAGAGGTAGAGGTATGGACTGCGTACATCTTACCCCCCCAGACCCCACTAAGTGGGAATACACTGGGTTTGTTGTTGTTGTTGTTGTTATTCATTCACATCTGAGAATATAAATAGACAAAAGAATCCTATTCTATTTCTAACTAGGAAAATAATAAAATCCTATTCTACCTTCAACTAGGATACTAATAAATCCTATTCTATATTAACTTAAATAACTGAATTTCAAAAATAAAATTACTAAACTAAAAAAGAAAAATAGCAGCAAATAACTCAATACTTCAACACTCCCTCAAATTGACAGAAAAAGACACTAAATATTCTAGTTCCCTCTCTTTAGGGAAAAAAGTAGTATAATTTTCCATCTTTTTAGAAAATACGTTGGATACTCGTCAATATTGAGAATTTTAATATTAAGATGAACAAAAGATAAAGAGGAAGAATATTTAGGTTAATCATGTTGAAAATGTATGAAATTGATGTAGTACATTGTGATCTCTTTTGAACTTTACAAGTGCTAGGTTTAGATTATGCGGGATATTTAATCTTCTGTCATAATTTCCCAACTTCTAAGTTTGTGTCTTTGTATCCATTTCAGTTTTCAACACAAGACTAATGTCTGATAGTTTAAAAACAGGAGTCCAAATGCCATTTAGGATGTATAAAGTGATTCCTGTTACATGCTCTAGGTTGCAGATATAATGCTCAGAGTCTCCTAGTTAGAATGCATTTTCTTGTTTCTTGTACTTTTGGTATTTCTTCTTGCTCTGTCTTATCCTATTCTATTTGATGATACTTTGACACATATTCCGGGGACTATGCATGTGATAAAATGCAAAGCTCATTGTTGGTTTCATGAAACAGATAAGTTCTCAATCAGCGCCGAGTTACTACTAAGGATAGACTCTATGCTTCTTACTAGTTTGATTGAAAGCAAGGAGGCATCAGAGTATAGAAGGCTGGTCATGGATTCAAAAGTTAGTATAGCCGATTATTTCTCTGAGATTATGCATAAACAGGATACCGAGCTTCTAGTAGAGCTGCGCCACTTCTTGGGGAATAGTAGAAAGTAAGTCCCCAACAATGTGTTGACTAATTTCTAAAGCTATGACTAAACTTTGGGCAGAAGTTTAATTGATTCAGAAATATTTTTTTTAACTACTTTCAATGGTTGATTTTCTCTTTGGATTAAACTTAGTTCTAGTGATCTATTTTTTTTGTTGTTGTTAATATTCTCTTAATTACCTGAAATATTGGGTGATGTTGATGTAACATAGATGTTGCGCAGGTGAATTAGAATTTTTCTTCTGGTATATGGTTTGAATTACTAGATAATTTATTACAATTGAGTTTACTAGATAATTTATTACAATTGAGTTTTCTGGAGTTCATCTGTTCTTACTTTTATATTGATGTTCAGGTCGGGCTACCACATAATCCACATTTGTACTGAAATGGCACCAGTGGTATCAGTTGGATCTTTGGCAGTATATGTGACCGGTTTATCTCGTGCCTTGCAAAGAAAGGGAAATCTGGTTGAGGTTATCTTACCCAAGTAATCAAGAATATTTTTTCCACTCTCATTTTTGGTTGTTTGATGATGAAAGGTTGCGCGGCTTCTTTTTTAATTCTTTTCTGGAACTACCATCTCAAGAGGGTTAAGAAGCTATTTAGATTCAGATATAGATGAAAACAGATTGGATATATACTCTATCTAAAGGAACTAAAGATCTACTTTGAATATCATCTTTTTTAGACGACAATTTTAACTTATTACGTAAGCTTAGAGGTGCTCTCTGCTATGTTCTAGGAGGACCAACACCTGTATATTCATATTTGATCTCGTTACACCATAGTTTCTGGATATATTAGTTTAGCACTCATTAGCTTCTGTGAAATGTATCTATGCATAGGTGGTGTTCTCATTCATATACTATTCTTAAGCCTGCTGCCTCTTCGTGTTTACTCTGTTTGAATCATGGGACATTTTAAATTAAGTAAAATTTTGCTGAATAAATTTAATGCAGGTATGCTAGCCTAAATTTAAATGAAGTTCATGGATTCCGAGAAGTTGAAGCAGAGTTCCATTCATGCTTCAATGGTCAACTGCATGGAAACAGAATCTGGACTGGGTGAGTTTCTGCTTAGTGTGTTCTAAATTTTTTAAAAAACATTAAACTATTTTCCTTTCTGAGGTGAGGCTGGGTGTCACTGGAAGAATATGGATATAATTTACAGTTGGGGAGCAGGGAGATGGTCTTTGAACTACATCATTGTTTATATCAAACTTTATCCTGACGCGAAGAGCAGTAAACCTTGCATTTTTTGTTGTACAGGGTTGTCTATGGCATTGGAGTGACTTTCATAGAACCTCTCAACTATTCATCATTTTTCAGTCGTGAGAACATATATGGCTACTCAAATGATTTTGAACGGTTTGTAAATTCTATTCTGATAAGCACGCAATTGAATGAGAAGTAGGATAAGAATTTCATACGTCTTGTTGTCTGCCCTTGAACTTTTAGCTTCCTAAAACTTCTTTTTCTAATTATATACTTTTCCGCTTATTCTGGTAGCTGATCCCAACTGATTTTGGTTTGATGCATATTTGATTGATTTATTATTATGTACTGCCCCATTCTCTCTGCAAGAGGATCACTTGATGCTCAACTATTACCTTTTATTTCTTGCCCTTTTCTTTCTTCTTTTTAAATACTGCGAAGGCGCTTATTTTGCGTATCTTCAACTTAATATGTTCTTATGCATCGTCTTTATTATTCTGATTTAGGAAGTATATGTCTGTTTTGGAACACTCTCTTGATATCAAATGTGATTAGAACTTGAAAGCTTCTCAGAATGCAGCCTTTCAGCCTGGATTACTTCATGATGTTGTTGGTCAACTCTTATTATGAGTACTTATTTTTGGTTAAGGTTGATTTACTCTAACTGGAAAGGACTTCAATAAACAACATACTTTAGACACCAGTTGTTTGTTTAATATCTAACAATAATTTAAACAAAATATTTCCGGCATTCTAAAATTTGCTTACAATGCAGAGAGTTCCTCCTAATATGCTATATGAATCTCAATTGGTTGCCTTTGCATCTTCTCCTGCTACCCCCTTGTCTAAACCTCACAGATTTACAAAAAGAATGAAAAATTCCTATTGGACTAATGTTGAGAAGAATGGTCACGCTATTCTTCATTAACCAAAAACTTGGCAGCTTACTGACTAGAAGAGGGCAGGAAACAGTTGATCATGCTAAAGACGAGATTTATTTGCTGTATAATTGCTTAGCTAACATTTATGAAATCTAAGAACTTCTAAAGAACATTAACATCCATACTGATAGAATGCGCTGTCAAATGTGGTCAAGATCCAATGTGGTATGTTAATTCTAAATAATTTTAGCTCTTTCAAAGTTGTAAAATGATAGAAAAATGCTAGTATTCATTTTTTGTTTTGAGCTGAAGTTAGGTAGAGAATGACTTGTCCCTGCAAAGTTGTTTAGTTTTGCTGAACTTCTTTATATTTCTATCCCAATAAACTCTCTGGCTAGTCCTTATGATATGAGGTAGAAGTAAATGAGGCCAAAAACTGCAATAAAGGTTTCATGACTTTGATCAATACCCCGTGCATCGTAGAATTGTCCATTTTTTTTGGCAATAGAAGACTTGAGGACCATATTATTGAGATTTAAGTTCCGTTTGGATGGTTTTTTGTTCGAGCATAAGTGTATGTCTGTAGATATGATTGTTTAACTGGAAAGAAACTCCAACTAGTAGTGGGGCAGTGCGTGTGTATACACCTTTACCCCTCCCTCTATCCCACCCCAATCTCTCTGCAATGCAGCTGGCCAGCTGGTTGAAGGAGTTACTAAGTCACTTGTATTTGCGCGTAAATGTTTTGTGATTAATTCTTCCTGCATGGACTTAAACTTTTGGTGGTTTACTTTAATTCGTCAGTTGTCAAGTACTGACAGGATTTTCACGATTTCCTCTGAATTATCATTTGATGACAGATTCACCTACTTCTCTCGTGCTTCATTGGATTATATAGTTAAAGCAGGAAAGCAGCCGGATGTGCTTCATATACACAACTGGGAAACATCTATTGTTGGTCCACTGTTTTGGGATGTTTTTGTAAATCAGGTTCACTTCGTAGCATTCACATTTGACAATGATAAACTTCTTAATTCATTTTTACTGTTATTTAGATAAATCTGGCACTGTTTCTTTCAACATGGAGCCATTTGATTGTGTTTTTCTTTTTTTTGATCAAGTAAATATATTTTTGATTACTTAAATGGGCAAAATCGGCTTTATAACAAAAAAGTAGAGAACCTACTGATTCTCTAAATATGACACCACTCTTCTATATAACTAGGAAACTACATGGGCGCACCAAAAGAAACTAAGGGATCAAAGACTACTTTTTAAACGAGACCCAAGTAAAACTCATCGCGACCCCTTCAAAAGCTCTCATGTTTCTCTCTCTCTCTCTCCCCAAACAACCCACATTAATGCCAGTGGAGCGACATTTAATGCCCCTGCCTCTTCTCTCACTCTTCCAGCTGAACATCAAATGTTAAATGGTTCTTGGATCGCCCATGAGATGCCAAACCAACTAGAAATATTCCACCATAATCTCGTGGCTAGACTGTAATGTAGAAGAATATGATCCACATCCTCGCCTGCCTCCTTGCACGTGTAATACCAACCGATACTGACAACCTTCCACTTCCTAAAACTTTCCTCCGTCAAAATCACCCCTCAAACGGCTAAGCAAGTGAAAACACACCTTCCTCGGCACCTAAGGTATCCATATAAACTTAAACGGAAAGAAGTCCTCCTCCCTAACCAAAATTCTCATAAAAAGACTTGACAAAGAACACTTTGCTATTCCTCAAACCCCAACTCAAAACATTGAGGCTATTGCTTATGAAGCAAAACTAGAAATCTTCACCTTTCGATCATGGTAATCCCTTATGACTCAAGTCCCAAAACATCTCTTCACTTTTTACCCCTGAATTTGCTAGATTGTCAACTCCCTTTGGCATGATACCCTGTAAAAGCCCCACATCACTTATGTTTCCAAAAGAACTAACTCTCCTCCCATCTTCTATCCTGAATGATATACTGCCACTAAATTCTGCTCATTCCTTCATGATATTCCTCCGCAATTCACACCTCTAACTCACAGTGGCATCATTTCTTCTCCACCCTCTTCCATCAACCCATATTTATCTACCATCACCCTTCTCCCAAAATCTTGCATCTCTACCCAAATCATATCTACTTTCTCAACAACGCTTTGTTACAGACCCGCAAATCTTTAACCCCCAAGCCCTCCCCACTTTTTAGGAGATGTGCATTTAATTGCTTTGTTCTTTGCTGAATGTCCTCTCGACCTTATTGTTCAAAAAGGCCATTGACATGAAGAAACTACAGCATTTTTCTGGTATTTTGACAGGTCTGGTTATCTATTTCTTTTGCGCGTGTCAACTAAAATGTGTTGCTCCACATACAATGCAACTGAATTTTTTCTTACGTGGTTCAGTCGACTAGTCCTGCTTCCTCTGAATGATGCGCTTTTTTATTGTATTTCTTAGGCAAAAAAAAACTATGATGATTGATGTTTCTGTTAAAATTTCCTTTCTGTCTGCATTGAGGTTGATGCTTTTTTTTTTTTCCTTCTCAAATGTGCAGGGACTTGAAGGTACCAGGATACTGTTGACATGCCAAAGCTTTGAGTCTCAGGCAAGAGCCTCATTATGTGTTCATTGACTATTTTACTCTTCGAATGATTTTGAAATGTACCAAGCCTCTTGACAATCATTGGGTCATATATCTCAGTGTATAGAGCAACCGGAAAAGTTAGCCCTATGTGGGCTTGATTCTCATGAACTACATCGTTCTGATCGTCTGCAAGATAACAACAAGTCCCATCTTGTCAATGTTTTGAAGGTATTTGATGCTTTTTGACCTCTTAACTGTTCGCTGCCATTGGATGCTTGATTGCACAGTTACTGGGTTCCGTTTGGTCACATAAGTGTATCTGTATTTTCATTAGAAGAGAGATTCCTGCTTCATATTTTACTGCATAAGGTAATTGGAGAAATTTCAAACTTGAAAGCAGGCAACATGTACTTCCCGTCCATGCTTTTCATTTATATTTGCCTAGAAATATGAATTTTCATGATTTTTTTCACCTTGTTTCCTAGTTCAATGGATTACCCCCAGACACAGTTGAGCTCGTTTAGCGTGCTTCATGTAACATTTTGTTTGTTTGTCTTCTTCCAGGCTGGAGTTGTTTACTCCAATAAAGTTATTATAATGTCATCCATGCAAACAAAAGGGCAGGTAATTCATGCTACGAGTCATGGTCTGGAGCCCACCTTAAGCATACACAAGTATGTTCCTCTTCAACATTTTACAATAACGACCAGTATGAATTTCTGATTCTTTGGCAAGTTTTTTCTTTGATAGAGGCTCCAGATATGCTTTTGCTTGCTGCAACAGATTAGTAGTCTCTTAGGTTTGTTTTTCCTCTGTTGTTTATGGAGTTGCAATTCATTTGCTAATACAACTTGATTGTAGGGACAAGTTAGTAGTTGCTCCTCCTGTATTTGACAGTTCAGCTTGGGATCCTTCAGTGGATAAGTTTCTCCCACAAAACTACAGTGCAGATAATATGAAGGGGAAATCTGTCTGCAAAGTCTCGTTGCAGCAGCATCTGGGGTTGCTGGAGAAAGCATCCATTATTCTCGTAGGTTTTACTCTGCTTGAAGATTTTCCTACAAAAGTATGTAACCAAACACTACGGATGGAAATTTCTCAAAGATTAGCTTCTTCTTTATGAGATTGTCTGGGTCAGTCTGCCTAACAATATGCTGCACTAATCAAGGGACAGAATATTTCATTATATCAGGAAGGACCTCTGAAGTTGGGAGAAGTAGCTGAGGTGGGGTGGGGGGTTCTGGAAATTTGAAAATGAACATTTTCTTCATGTTATACTGTTGAGTTTAATTTCATGTAGTTTGAATGACATTGAGTTGTTCTTTCCATAAGGAAAACAGAGGTGTCCTTGGTATAACTGCACAAAATGTCTGCTTTGCTGCTTAATTTTATGTCGCTTACTCTATTGAATGCCTTCTAGGAACTTTTAATCCCCAGATGATCTCTCTGAACGTTAGGGTTCCTCTGGGTAATTTTCCCGAGGTAACTCATATACCTTTGTTTTAAGGCATCCATCTGTTGTAGTGTGTCCAGATGAGGATATCATCGGTGTTGTTCAAATTCAATATTGCTTTCAGCATATGTATCAGCATATCTTTAGCTTATTAGTGATGTATCTTCAGGTAGGATGCATCTTCCCAGACATATCTGATATTGAACTGGAGAAACTCAAGAACATTATTGGGACGGCTTCAAGGAGAGGTGTTCAGGTCGTTCTTCTGAATATGCTTGGTGTGCTTTTCTCAAATAAAATAAATTCTCGTACTTAATATATTTCATGGTACTTTTGGTTTAAGATGAATTTAAATGGAGAATAAAAATGGTCATGGAGGATTCATATAGATGACCTCAATTTGTTTGGGACTTAGGTAGTTGTTACTTTTCTCAAATAAGTCATGGTTCTATGTATGTCTGTCTCTTGACGTCATATGTGATGATTCTTTCAAAGCTGCACTTCTATTTTGAAAATTAATTACTCCCAAATTTTAATGTCTGTTATTTTTGTCTTCCTTTGGAGTTTGTTAAACAAACAAGAATTTCAATTGGCAACATGCAGTTTGTCTTCATGGGCTCAGGTCAAACTCGTGGTTTAAATACAGCATTGGAATATTTTGAGGAGGAACTCAAGGTAATTATATTCCTTCTTTTATCAAGGTATATTTGTGCCTCACCCTGCGTGTAACACCTATGTCATTTAGTTATATCGCTAATTGTGACAGGAAAACTGAATAAAACTTAGCTAGCTACTTTTGGTAGAATGAGACAATTAGAGTCCAGTGGCCCAAGTCTTAGCCATGATTCAACTCCTGACCGACCATCCAGCAGAACCTTGTCAGTTTCCTTGTACTAAGTTTGTGGCTAATATCTTCGTGACGTCTTCAGTCACACGAATAAAGAAAGCCTCGAGTCAAAAGTGTTTGGGTTCTTGTAAAATTGCATACAACGTTGCAGTCTGTTTAACTCATGCCATGGGTCCAAATGTTGGGAGGGTTATGTTTGTGTTTTGTAACTATGAGGAGTCATCTGTTGCTGCTGGATGCTGCATATGCCTCTCTTTCTCTATGTGCTAATCCTGAAGTTATCTGACAAATAAAACTGGAGTTAGCTTGCTGGAATAGTTAGTCCAGTTTCTCTTCTCCGGAGTGAAAGAAATAGATCTGCTACTAAGGATTTCAAATCTATTATGCTGTCAAAGTCATGTGGAAAAAGTTGCAACCTCTAGTAAATTTCATTTATCTAAATTTCATTTCCAAAGAGTAAATAAATCTATGTCCAATTCAAGATCACAAGAAGGTTGAATGACCCTTGAAAAGCAAAAAGAGACCAAGATTTAGGGACAAGGGAGTAAACATTCTCAAGAGGGAAACACTGTAAAAAACTTATTGAGAATGAAAGAGACTCTCAAACATGAGGAAGTAAGAATTTTGTATAGGGCTACAGTGGATACATACTAGAAGAGGCATATCATGGCTAGTAGAAAATATTGACATGTAAGAAATACTATTGGATGAAATACTTTGTTACGTTCACCTGGTCTTTTTCAGCTGCTACTGATCAGAAAACAGTTTGTTGTTTTGTAATTGGGAACCTCAGATGTGATGAAACTGTTGTTTGGAGTAGCTAAAGTTTGAAGTCAAAATCCGTAATTGGAAACAAGTTGCATCAGGATTCTAATATCTTAAAGTGACTCTTCTCCTAATGCCGGAAATGAAAAGACAGTCTATTTTTTTGGTACTTTTATGTGCAGTATTTCAATTTGGCATCCTAATATGGACATTCTCAGACTAGATTAAAGATGCATGCACATGATTACCTTTATTGTAAATTATAGTTACACAAGAATTTGGAACTAAAATTATTGTTGAATCTTTCAATACTACAGGATGAAAACATGAGATTCCTTAACAAATATGATGAAGCTTTAGCACATTTAGTATTTGCGGGATCTGACATCATGCTGTGCCCTTCTTTTGATGATACACTCCAAGTACCGGTAAGTGGTTTCCGTAAAAGTCTTATCTTTTTCAATCTTTTGTGGACTAATATGGAAATATAAATAACATGCCCTTTTTAATTCAAAGAGAAAAAAGAGACTGCTATGTACCATGGGGGTATAACTTATGACGGACCCTACCTTCTTATTAATCATTCAAAGGAGTAAATAGGAGTGATATGGAAACCTGAAGCCTTGTTTTCAAGTTACATAGAGACACTGAGAGCTAAAACATAAATCTAACATAGTAGAATTGGACATCCTTAAATACTAAGAAGGCTCGTTACCAACTTCCAGTTTATCTAAATGATCCCTTGTTCCAGGCATACGATGGGATTAATCTTGCAATTAAATCTCTAAGAACGGACCTGAATTACATTAAATAATCCACTTGCTGATTATGTTCCTGCAATCATGTTCGTGTATGTATCTGCCTTGGGAACTGAAACGTTCTATTATGAGAAGAAATGTTTGTTGCTTCTGCCAGTTACTCACTTGATTTTCATTTACCACCAACTGTACTCCAATTGATCGGATCGCCCACCGAAGAATCATTTGTTTCAGCCCTTTAATACAAGGCCTTATCTAAGGGACTGCAAACTGGAAATTTACAATTTACCACGAAGACATTGGCCACGCGTGGTTGGACAAGTGAAGAAGGGTTCTCAAAATTTTCAGAACTACTATCATTACATGAGCACCCTTGATACATGCATCATCTTTGCTTTCCATGATTAATTGATGAACCTTGTTAATGACACTTAGTTGACATCATATTTGCTTCTCTTTAAAGTTATTAGATTTTTTCTCTTTAGAGTCATTGGATTTTAATCTGTCTGCTTTTTTTCTTAGATCCTGAAATAATAATGCTCCTGATGTTTCTCTGTGTTTATGTGTAGCTCAAGGCCATGAGATATGGAGCTATGCCTATTCTACTGAATTTTCCTTACAGTAAATTCGGGTTAGTTAACACGAACGCAAAATAAGCTGAACAATAATGTCCTCCAAGGTTTATTATTTCCTTGCCTGCTGAGAAAGTTCACGTTTTTCATCAAATTACTTAATGAACAGGCACTTTGTGGATCATGATCTTGAGGGCACCGAACTCTCTCGTTTTATCGAAGATACCTTCCACAATATGCCCCTGAACCAAGCAATTGCTGAACTTGTACGTACTTGAGTCTTTTGAAGGTCTTTCTAGCCTCTCCACCCCTTCCCTTTCCCATGGGCCCAAAAGAAAATAAATATGTGACAACTTCACTGTTATTCAGCTGTCTGCTTCTGGTAAGTACTTTTCTTCCCAAAAAAGACCAGGCTTTCTAACCTTACTTTATGTCATGTTATTACAGAAGAACAACCGATCAAAATGGGACAAGAAGATGGTCGATGCCATGACAAAGGACTTTTCGTGCGATGCAGAGTGCTGTGACATTCATATCTCTGCATATACAGCAATAAAGAATTTGTAAACTCTACATATTCATGTATTTAAATCCGTCCATGCTGGATGCCTATTACATAGAGGAAAAAACTATTAGAGTGCCTATAAGAGTAATTGATTTAGTCAATAGGACAGACATAAGTGAGGGCATTTGTCCATTCTAACAAATAGCTGAATGTTCTCTTCTAATGAACTCCTACCTAAAGAGAATCAGAAAATATTAAATGAATAAAACAATTAAACGGGAGGATGTTAACGATGTTGAATATTTTACGTTACTTTGCCTTTCAACCGTTCTTTATGCGAATTGCACAGCTTATGTCATTGTTCTTTGGGGTGCATAGAAGCCTAAGCTAGACTAGAGGCCTTCTTTTCTGGACACGCTTTTTCTCTCTATCTCTTTCCCTCCTCTCTCTCACACACACACCTGATATTGCAATTCTGAAGTTTGAAGTTTAAGCCTCTGCAGTATTCGCTAGCTTGAAGATTGATCTTATTTTCATGCTTTTTATCATTAGAGGAGGAAGTTTAATTTCTTTGTGAATTCTTATTTGCTTTAAGTTAGGTTTTGGGGAAACAGTGTGCCCTTTTAATTATCTGCTATATGTTGCTATATCGTAACAAAATAAAGTAGGGATAAGGTTTCTTTCATCCTACCTCCGCCAAACCCAACTTTTGGGATGACACCAGGTATGTTGCTGTTTGCTATATAGTCGATTTAGCTGGCATGACTCATGGATAGGAATGTTGATCTGCATGTGTTATGATTCTTGATTCAGATCATACCATACAATGTGTTATGGGATGCCATATTACTGAGTTACAAGGATAATAAATCTACTAGAAATGATTTGTACATTCGAAAGTTTTGAGTTTTTGAAAATTGAAGTCATTTAACTCTCTAGATGCATTTCCAAATTTATTATAGAGTATATTTAAGATGGTGTACCAGTACATAGTAAATATTTATTGCTGCTATTAAATGGTTTCGCGTCTTTATTTCTCTGCAATTCTGCTTAAGTATGGCTGTTTACTGTAGCTAGCCATTTCAAGTTTCAGCACTGATACTGAGGTTGGTGGACTGAAATAAATCTTGCTAGGGCCTAACATTGAAAGCGACAGTATAGCAGCAATTCTTTGTGTCGTCAACGTTGAAATTATTATCAGCTAACTAACAATACACCAAACAAAATATCCTTTTCTCCATTTTAAACATTTAGGATAAGAGCAGTGAGTCTCAGGCCCATGGAAATCACATCTTGGTTCGAGTTTGTCGGTTGGACCAGGCTGCTAACCTTATCATGTGCCAAAGATACCACTGGTGGAATACACAGAAATAGTTGCATTGCATGGTGTAAAACTTCAGCAGATGTGCAACTCCATTTGTTTGACATAGTTTGACTAGATATGAATGAAATAAAGATTTTTAAAATATGTCGTCTTGAATGTGTTATAACAAAATATCTTCTCACCATGAGTAAAAGAGGATATTAAATGGAGATGTCATTGTTTTGGCACGGACTGATAAGAAAATAGTGCTGGACAAACTGAAATAGAGGGAGTATATTTTATGGTATTATGACAGAGGTGGGTTTATGATCTAGAGATTGTGGGTGTACAACTTTATACTTTTATATACTGTATTACTCTAGATCTGTCTGTATTTATATACCTAAAAAATTGATAGAATAATTTCCCTTAGGAGATCAAACAGGTTGATGGCTGCATTTGAGGGGTTCATATGTAATATGACTCTGCACTTGGCTAGCAAGATGTACTGGAGTCATTATGTTTGCAGAAGATGTACGTACAACTCAGTTAGATCCAAAATTATCTCCACTGTCCCTCTGGTTTTTTTGTCTCTCGTTGTGTTGGGAGGGACCAGTGAGTCAGTGATCCTCATTAAACATGTACCTTCCCACCCTACTTCATTGCATCTTGTTCTTCATGATAAAAAATAGTAAGCCAACTATTACATTTTGATAAGTTAGATATGGAGTTTAATTTCTGTATGAATACTTAACTGATAGTTATTATTATCTCAATAAGTTATTTGCTAACGTAACTTTTTGAAATAATACTTATTTGTTAGTTGAGTGGCCCCACCTGAGAAATCAATCCATTAGATATGAGAGCAAGCAATCTATGTAATCCTTTTCTGCAGACTGCTTGGACCTACTGCTATTTTGGACCAAAACTAATCAATATAAATTTATCCTAATCATCAACCAAAGTTAATCGAATAACATTTCAGTGGTATTCATTCCTTTATTTCAATGGACCAAAGAACTGTTTATGATAAAGTACGGGTATAAACATGAATATCATCAAAATGCTAATCTTTATTGTTAAGTAAGTAATAAAAATAAAAAATAAGAAAATGATGAAGGAAAGAAAACACTTACCCGGAATAGAATTAAGCACCAACTTTGGAAAGACAAAGTGAGAGTACGAAAGAAATGGAGAAAAATTAAATAAAGAAAAAAGAAAGAATCGAAAAGAATTTGTAGAAATAGTGAGGGTAATTATCTCCAATTGTTTGCCTCCGAAAAATACAGAGTATATATTTTAGTCAAGTTATGTAGTTACACTATATTACATCTAAATTCAATTGCAAGGTGGCCAAATTGCTATGATTACTACATAGTTATTTCCTCAGATTCATAATAAGTAACGTTTTTAACTTGAACACATTTAAAAGAAAATAATTAGTACCTTATTGATTTCATGAAATACCATTTATTTTCAACAAAACAAAACAAATCATACCACTTTTATTATGCATGTAATGCAAAAGACAGAGAGTTCGCACTTCAATTGATCTCTTCAAGAGAAAATGTGTCACTTTTCAAGAAGTATGATCCACTGGATTTTCTTCTTCGTCTCTTTCAATGTTATGCGTGTAATGCAACAGCATATGCAATTGTGGCTGGCACGCCTTCCATTTTTATAATCAAAGAAATGTTTGTTGGATTCAAAACTTGGTGGGTCTTAATTCAAATATTCTCAAACTTCAAAAAGGTTGTCATCATTTCATAATGAGAAACTTTCCTTGAGAAACATAAAAAGGTCTATGTCCCCACATAATTCCAAAAAGTAAATTTATGCAAAAGAAGCAACGTACCACTTTTTTATGCTTGTTTTTTTTTTTAGTCCCACAAAATTCCAAAAATACCCTATCTGTCTCTTACCAAAATCCAAACACAACATTGATAATGACGAGCAAGGGTCACCATCGTTTAGTTTTCCTCCCCTACCCGCCCGGTAAATTCCATACCATATTTAATGAAATCAATTAATCAACAATATAAAGAAGAAGAAATCCATTTACTGATTTCAACTTAACTTATATTTAGAGCCCGTTTGTTACTGAAATTTTTTCACTTTATTTCAGTAAATTATTTCATTTTAGTCAAACTGTAGTATGATCATAAAAATTTTTAAAATTATATTTGAAAAATGAAAACAGCTTAAATTTATTTTCACTTCAACCTCTTTATAAAAAAATTCAATTTATTTTCATGACCAAACACAATTCTAACTTAAAAAAAAATAAATTTAATTTCATGGTCAAAAACCTATTTATATCTAATTTATGGTTATCGCAATAATATTGAGACATTACTCCTTCCTCCTTGAATTATTTGTCATAATTCTTTTTTTCACCTCCTTCAAGAAATATTCATTAGGATTTTTTAGAATTATTTTAGTATTATTTATATCTTAAAACGTAACTTCACTTTAATGAATGTTTTTTCTATTTATGTGGCATCTCCTATAATTGAAGAACCATTACTATTAAGATTTAAATAGAAAAATAAGTACTATAAATTTTGTATGTTTCTCTTTCGCCCTTGGATTTGGATAGGAGTTTTCCTCCGTTTTGTTCTCTTGATAATTTAAATTTGATTAGTCCATCAAATTTATAATATTATATAATGAAAAGATAAAAGTAGTATTTATCATCCTCTCAATTCAGTGAGATAACTATTTTTTAAATAGCCACTATGTCTAATTTAAAATGGAGGGAGTATTAATTTACAGATTTAAAATTCTAGTAATATCTAATTCTATATTTGGCGTGGTTATCACCACCTTCAGTTCCCTCACCAATAAATTTACTGTATCAAATGTAACGATAACAAACATTTATATCCATTGCAAATGACCTTCCTTGCCTCAATTTCATTTCGTTAATCTCGACGAAACCCCCTTCAATTTTCCCTTCCCATCTTTCTCCACGTATATATATATATATTCACCCTTTCTCCCTTCATTTCTAGAGAGATATTCCTTTCCCTTTGCTAAAAATCTTAGCTGTTTTCATCGTTTGAATAAACTGCGGTTACCCATTTTGCTGCAAATTACCAGTATATTTGATTGATTGTGAAATAGTAATTAGTATTCATCATCAAAATTCAAATTGCAAAATAGGTTTGAAAATTTGGATAGTATTGTTGTTCGGCTGGTTAATAGTCGGAGGTTTGGTGAAGTTTTGAGGCAAATGTTCGTTAAATATGCCAAGCATTATTAGAGCTCCAGCTGCAAGGAAAGCTACTACCCTTACGGTAACAGTTTTTTTTTTCTTCTTAATTTGAATGTTTAGCTAACTGTTGATGTGTATTTTGCTTAGTACTGTATCGTTTTGGTGGATGTAGGTAGCAGTGAAATGTAGGCCATTGACGGATAAAGAAGGAGGCCGCGATATAGTTAGAGTAAATAATGATAAGGTAGTTCTGTATTCATTTCTCTACTGTTCTATATGAAAAGCATTCTGTTGTGTTTTCTCTATGTATTAGTATATTTATTCATTGTGGAGTTGATTGACTAAACTGAGTTATTTTTGGTAACTCGTGGCAATAATGATGAATAATAGGAGGTTGTTGTTCTGGATCCGGACTTGTCGAAGGATTACTTAGATCGCATACAGAATCGTAGTAAAGAACGAAGATATGCTTTTGATTATGCATTTGGACCTAAATCTACAAATTTGGCAAGTATTTTATATTATCCTTGTTATTTCCTTCTAGACTTTGCTTTGTGTATGGATGATGCCAATATATGCCTTGGCATTCAAATTTGATGTCATTAATTGAAATCTGATGCTGTGAATCTCAGGGAGTCTATGAGAGAAGTATCCAGTCTACGATTGCTGGTGTTATTCAAGGCCTGAATGCAACTGTCTTTGCTTATGGCTCAACAGGCAGGTACATACAACACTAGATTATGAACATTTGACCTCTCTGTGGTTTTTGAACCTTCTGATGAATCTCCTGGGGTTGGAATATAGGTTAAACACCCCGTCATGATATGAAGTTTTTAAAAGTTAACTGCTAAATTAACCACTCCCTCCGTCCCATTTTATGTGGCATACTTTGACTTGGCACGGTGTTTAAGAAAAAAGGAAGACTTTTGAAATTTGTGTCTAAAATAATCTTGAATATTTGAGTGGTTGTAAATCATTTCATTAAGGATAAAAGAGAAATTTTAAAGTTAACCTTTTTCTAATTATAGTAAGATGACATTCTTTTTGGGGGCGGACTAAAAAGGAAAGTATGCCACATAAAATGGGACGGAGAGAGCATATTAGCATTAAGTACCACTAGTCTGATCTTCCTTCGACCTTCAACATATGGTGCGTAAAGTTGAGATGCAAAATGCTACAACAATGAGCATTTTGAATACAAGGAGAAACTCGATAAGTTAATGACGCTGAAAGATTGATGCAGATCAAATAAATTAAATGAAAACCAGAGATTGGTTAATAAAGGTTTATTTTGTTGTGAAGTTGAATGGAAGTTATAGGCATTTAGTTATTTTTTGGCTGCCATTCAGGTCATATCAATATATTAATATTGAACAAGTGTTTGTATTTTCAGTGGAAAAACATATACAATGGTTGGAACTAAAGATGACCCTGGACTTATGGTTCTGAGTCTTAACACTATATTCAATCGTATCAAGAATGACAAAAGCTCTGACGTGTTTCAAGTTACTTGCTCCTACCTGGAAGTCTATAATGAGGTCTGATGTCTTTTGCATGGTATAGGTTGGTTGAAGTGGTCTAGACCATGTTTTTGACATCTAAATATGGTATAAGCAGGTAATATATGACTTACTTGAGAAGTCATCAGGTCACTTGGAGCTCAGAGAGGATCCAGAGCAAGGAATAGTGGTTCATGGCCTTAGATGTATCAAGGTTCGTCCTATTAATTTTTTATTAATCTTTTTCAGGGAAGACCACATTTTGGATCATTGGACTTGGCATCTGTCTGGAAACAACCTATCTACCCTACAAGGTTGGGGTAAGGTCTGGGTACATCCTACCCTCTCCAGACCCAACTTGTGGTGTTACACTAGGCATGTTGTTGTTGTTGGACTTAGCATCTGGGGTCAATGTTTTTTTTTTTTTTGTTTAATTAAAGACGTCCCTTGAAATCAATAGCTTTATGAAGTCCCAATGGGTTTCACATCTTAAAGTGGCACTGCGTATTCATGATATTGTTTTCTTAATGCCTTTGAGATGCTGTCCACCAAGTCTTTCAATACTTATCAATCTGCATCATACATCTTAATGCAAGTTGCCCTAGCTTTCCAGTTTCTTTTAGGTCTGAAGTGAAAAGATATACTTCCTGCAGTTGTGATGCTATCTTCATCTGTTGATTTGACTATTTTGTCTTATCACTTGTTCTTTGGCCTCACTGTTACTTAGATAATGACTATTTACGTTTCAATTACTTTTGCTCTAGTGATACAAGATCCTTTCTTGTCGTTCTTGACCCTGTTACTTGTATTAGGTTAATTCAGCTGATAAAATCCTTGAGCTTTTAAATTTGGGGAACAGCAGGCGAAAAACAGAAAGCACAGAGGTCAATGAAACTTCATCACGGTAACCTTGACTTTCTGTTAATGTACTATCAAAATTTCCTTCATTTTCTGTCCAGCTTTCTACAGCAAAGTGAGATATATTATCTCTTTTCCTTTTTCTTGATTCCTTGGAAAAGAAGACTTAGATGCAGACTTCGTACATCCTCTGCAGTTCATAAAACTGAATCTTGCCATTGTTTATCAGACATGAAACACTGATAAATATTACAGCTAAAAGAAAAGGGGGTGGTTCTTGATAACTCTGCTTTTTGTTATAAGATGAAGAAGAATCTATGACTAGCTCAATTTCTTGGTTACATCACCTTGTTAATGGTATGGAAATACTGATATTTTCTGAGCAGATCTCATGCAGTTTTGGAGATTACTGTGACTAGGAAACAGAGAGACAAATACTCTAATCAGGTTATAAGAGGAAAACTGGCACTTGTGGATCTTGCTGGAAGGTCTGCCTAATATTTCCTTCTTTCTTCTCCTTTTCCTGCATGAGCAAAAGATAGGTGATAATTAGCTGTTAAACTTTTGATACAGTGAACGAGCTTGTGAAACAAATAGTGGAGGTCAAAAGTTGAGAGATGGTGCTAACATTAATCGATCTCTTCTTGCCTTGGCAAACTGCATAAACGCTTTGGGGAAACAACAGAAGAAGGGGCTAGCTTATGTTCCTTACCGCAACAGGTTCTTGAAAGGTTGTTATGTTGGTGTTAATCTGTTTCCTAATGCTAACTAGTTTAGTTGTTTCTTCTTGCAGCAAATTGACACGAATTCTGAAAGATGGGTTGAGTGGTAATTCTCAAACGATAATGATTGCCACCATATCACCAGCTGTCAGTCAGTATCACCATACTGTGAATACCTTAAAGTATGCTGACAGAGCGAAGGAAATTAAGACACACATTCAGGTTAGAGTCCAATATAATATACTAGTCTAACAAAGGACACCAGAGTCATGCTAGAAGAAGATCAACAGGTTTAGTTGTGATGTCCAATGCATTATATAGTTAAAATCAAACCCAATTTTTGTTACATGATCTTCTCATAGCGGAAAGAACAAGTACTCTTCATTTGTTTATTATGTTTTAAGGTGCAGTGGTTAGCACTTTGCAATAAAGAAGTAATATCTACAGTTACCCTTGGATAGAGAATGGATGGATGGAAGGTAGTGTAACAAGAAAAGTAAAATTGAATAGGTGAGTAATCTGATGTTTATCCAATGAAATAAATACATTAAGATGACTTGAGTGTATTAAAGAGGCCTTGTGTTCCAGTATTACAAAGGAATGATACTAATTGCAGTTACTCCCTCCGTTCGGTTTTACTTGTCACTTTTTGACATGACATACCTATTAAAAAAACAATAATTGTTATAATGATTTTACCATATTACCCCTATTAATTAATATTTAGTAATAGGTATTGGAAAATGATTTGAAGAATAAGTAATTAATGCAAAGGGTAAAATATGGAAAAAAAAATTTCTCTTGATTTATCAAAAATGACGAGTAAAAATAGAAATCAAATTAGGAAAATAGTGACAACTAAAAGCTATGGAGGGAGTACTAATGAGAGTAGTGGAGGAAGAAGGATGGAACTAATAATAAAAACTTTAAAAGGATAATTTTAATTTTAGTCCTTAATGGTTTTCCTAGTACTAAAAAAGTAACCGCATCACCAGATTCATGTAGCTGTCCTTCTGGTGAAGGGTCATCTCAAGGTTGTGGTAAGGTATAGAGGTTGCACACGGTTGACTTGCTTTTAAATCCACTTTATCCTTTTGTGATCTTTTGGTAAAATCAGTCGATTTTTTTACTGGTACAGCCCAATCCTCTCTGTGTGACTTATGTTAAAGCGATCCAATTGAGAAACTCTTCTATTTGCCTTTTGTCCCAGTAACTACTCAGGAATCAGGATAATGACTGAATTCTTTCATAAATGAGCCTATTGCTGATCACAATGCTGAAACTATATTGGGCATTCTAATTTGCAATTCAGGACACATAGTACTTGATTCAGCTTGGTTTCAACTTGGAATTTGTTTGGGATAGATCACCATATTCTCTAGACGAATTTTTACTTTAGAGACTGATAAATTTCTATGCAATGTGATTTATGCTCTAGAGATCAATATCTGTTTGCCTGTTTCGTTGCCTTGAGATATTGATCTGTCGTTCTGTTTCAGTTATCTTCACAAGTTAATACAAATTTCAGTAGGTGTTGCTCATCAGTTCTGACCTGCATTTTTATGCTCTTCAGAAAAACATCGGCACAATCAATACTCATGTTTCAGATTATCAACGGATGATCGATAGCCTTCAAGTAAGCATGCTGATATTTTTAGCATTTTTCGTCTGGACATTACAAAATCATGCATGTTTAGAAGAGCTGCTTTTCCTTGTAGAATGAGGTCAGCCAGTTGAGGAAGGAATTAGATGACAAAGAAACACAACTAATTGCCAAGCCTACTGAAAAGGCCTCAGATGACGAACTCTCTTGGTTGGACACGTTGAGCCATGAAACCAGTGAAAATGTCCAGGATAGAATAAATTTGCAGAAGGCTTTGTTTGAGATAGAGGAGATGAACATTAGCAACCGTAATGAACTCCAAAATCTTGATGATGGAATCGCGAAACAGCAGGTTAAGTATCATTGTATTCTTAACTTGATCAAAATCTGAGGACCATATATTTGCCAAACATCTATATGCTTCTCTCTGGCGCTTACCACATGGTGCCGAAACATTTATCTATCTTGCACGCAATGATTTGTATTTGGTTGATCGGTAGCTCCAGTTTCTTCTTAAGTTTCTACATATCTAGTGCTCCCTGTGGTATGAATGCTCTACAACTGTTTGGAGGGTCACTTCCCTCAGGTCAGTCTACGTTGATTGTGAAAGTGGAGTGCTTAATGCTTAGTCATTTGCTTCTATTTTATTCCTTCATTTTTGTCTGGTCCAAGGTGCTTCATAATTTTGCTCTTCAATCCTTAAAGATCACTAGCGCTGTCTTGTCTTTCTCCTTCTCTACAACTCTTTTACTCTCTGAAGATCTGATATTATGTTAAGAAGTTCAAGAACGTTTTTCTTATTGGGTATTTCCTTAATTTTTCAGGCTGTTGAAAAGGATGGGGCAGTCGTGCGGGCTCTAAGAGCAAGACGCCAAGTCATTCTTGATAATATTCGTGACAATGATGAGCTCAGTAACAATTATCTGAAGGTGGCTAAGTACTATTGATGTAGGTTATATTATCCAATCTCTGCTTTCTATTAACGTATCAGGAGTTGTAAATTCCGCAGGAAATTGAAGCAAATGAGAAACGAAGGTGTGAACTCCAAGCTATGATTGATGAAGCTATTAGCAATAATGGAAACAAGACTTACTTGAGAGTTCTCAGTCAATACAGGCTCTTGGTAAGCACATACCATTGTTTTTGCTCATTTGTTTAAATCCCTCCAAAGGAGATATGTCATTTATCCAGTTCAGTTTCAACAACAAACAGATATATCAATTATCCAGTTCCCTTTACACCAGAAGATGCATTACGTCCTCTGTAATTTTGCCGTCTATGTTTCCACTCATTGGTTTGCTGCCTCTAGTACTAGCAAACCCAATGAAAATTTAAAAAAGAATTATGCAGAATTGCTTATAGTAATTTTGTCTGAATATTTTTGTATCGTTTGAACCTAACTTGTTTACCACCCCTACATTTAGGGAATTGCTAATACTGAGCTTCAGCTTGAAATAGCGATGAGAGATCAAATACTCCACAATCAAAGGGAAGCACAAAAGAATCTGTGGAATTTACTCCTTAGTTTAGGCCTTGATGAAAAGCAGATAACAGATCTTGCTCTTAAACAAGGAATAACTATTGAAGACTGGACAATGACTGGCCAAATTCAATTATCTGATAGAAGACAGTCACCAAACACAGGAAATGGAACATATACAACCTTATCTTCCTCTCCGCCAACTTTTCAGCTTGGTGCTAACGTGCCACTTGAACAATACTTCTGTTCTATGCCAATTTCATTGAGAAATCGGAGATCACCGCATATCAATTGCAGAGGTGAAGACAACAGTTCTTGTCATTTGCATGACTGCTCTCCATCAGAAAGTAGGACACTGAACGAAGACGAAAGTTGTTTCAAAGATGGGACTTCTTCACTACATGAAGTTCCTAGTAGGCGTCCTCTTGAATATTGCAGTTCATATCCTCCACCAACAAGAAACCAATTTTCTTCATGCAGTGAAAGTGGCATATCAATGACACCTTCCCATGTGGATTTCGCGCAGCAGCAGCTGGTATTCCTTCAAACTAATCATTCTGAATACCTCCATATTGAAGAGACTATGACCATTTTTATTAGGACATGCACTTCCTCCCTTTTGTATTTCAACTACTTGCCTCTCAATGTTATTTTCTCCTGTTTCCTTTTTGGTTTATACATTTACTGAACTCTTTTATCTCGCTTATAGGATGTCCAGTCAAGCTCTATCAGGCAGCAAATATGGCCAAGCTACCATGCTGAAATAAGTAGCAGCGGTTACTTTCACCATAGGGTATCAAGGCAAGGTCGGTTTCATAGTAGCCCCTTAACCCAGAACTTCACATCGGTCAACTCTAATCACGTGCTTCCTAAACTTGGGCAATTTAACTTGCAAGAGATGCAGGTGCTTCCTTCCTGTGATTCAACCACTTAAGTTTCATTTAGTTCCAATAGCGGCGAAGCTCAGTCAGCAAGATTTGTTTAAACAGTCTATTCTTTCATTTGATTCCTTTTTCAATTTTCCCCTCCAATTGTACATAATATAGTATTAGAGGTTGTATAGCCATTTAGTTGATCCAGTAGTTGGCGTAGATTATTCAATTAATTCTCGTCTTTTAATGAAGTAAAGAATGTAATTGTGCTGCTGCAGCGCATACTTAAGTAGTGTGAGCATTTGAAAGTTGTTGGCTGTTGATGAAGCAGTTAAAAGTGAATTACCGAGTGAATTTTCTGCGAAGCTCATGGAGACACAATGACTTAAAACCGTTGCTGCTTTTGAGTTCTACTATTGCTTAAATATCATAAAAAGGTGCTATGGAAGTGTTGGTTCATCTGCATCCTTGGTCGTTGAAACCTGAAAATCCTGCTCGTCAGGTGATAGCCTAGCCTGAAAAGCAGATTTTTGTTAATGCATGTTGGATCGCCAAAGTTTAAGATACCTTGTCAAGTATAGAATTCTCCTATCTCTCTTTTTTTCTTTTTAAAGAAATTGGGAGCAGGGGAAGGGGAAATGAGAGAGGGCATTACAATTTATAAGGTTGGGAATAATGCTCACCCATACGCCCTCTTTCTAAAAGAGAAAATACAATACCCCTTCTTTCTAAAAAGAGAATATACGATAGACTCACTCCTGCAGTTTCCCGTAAAAATTATGACTTGCTTAGCCTGTTGCCTGTCGGAATCCGGACTTCCGAAGTGGACTGCCCCTGATATGTTATACTGTACATAATAGTTGATGGTCTTCCTCCTCTCTTAGGGAGTCCGGCGCTGGAAGAGAAAAATTTTATTGTGTGTGAAATAAGCCACATCATACTGGTATATGAGGATTTTATTGTTTGATATTTGGCTTATGTGGGACCCATCTCTTATTACTTTGTGATTTGTTTACTTTTTGATCTTTTTCCATCAACATATTTTTGTTAATTTTTTTTTCCTATGTTGGTTTGAATTTTCATTTCATTTTTTACAAAACTCTATCTTTTCATATGTAATTTAATTTAGAAAAAAATATATTATATCACAATTATTTAAAATCTCAGTTCTTTTAAACTAATTACATAAGTTTTTTATTTTACTTGAAAGCTTAATACACCATAAAAAATGCAACGTGTTATATGATATGCTCGTGTAAAATTAAATGACATATTCAAAATAATGTAATATATTCATTAGCATTAAATAATTTTTTTCTAATAATTTGAGAAAAAGTTGATAGAAAGTAATTAGCTCTAAAGATTTATGTAACTTTTACTTTAATTTAAGATTTGTAATTAGCACCGAAAAATTGCTTTGTGTCGCTCTATTGACATATTTATTCCATCTCAGGTAAAAAAAATAATCTTATCTATTAATAGCGTTTCAACTGAAAATATTATAATAATTGAATTTTTTTCAAAGATGAAATTAGTTCACTAGTAAAGAGAAAATGAGAGAAAGGTGTTACTTTAGCAGACAGTTAGAGACTAGGAAGTAGAAATTGAGAGGCATCATCATCATTTTGACTTGAACATTAAATTTCAAGTACAGAAAAATATAAATTTTAAAAATAAAGAAGAATAAATATTCCTTCAAAAATTTATGAGTGTATTATGAGTATTTCTGTCAAAGAAATTCTGGAGAAAAAAAGTATGGAGATAAAAATAATGGAAATAGTTGAGAGAAATTTTGGGAGAAAATAGTTGGAGGTGGGAAAATAGAAAGTAAATGCATAAAATTAATTGTAGAAAAAATTATATTAAATTTTTGGTGATATTAATATTGAATTTGAAGAAGAAAAAAAAATGAAATAATGAAAACAAGAGCACGTGAGTGCTAGGTGAAGAATGAAGACGTCAATGGTGAGGGCCCACAAAAAACACATGTCAATAAAATAAAAAGCCCTCGTACAACTTTTGTTAGTTGTATGGGACTCACAATAAATTTTTTTTTTTTTCAAAAGAGACATTCCCCCAAATTTTGGCGAACTATAAATTTCGGTTTTCGGTATCCTCCTTTTTGATCAATTGAGTTTGAATGGAAAGAGTCATATATATATTCAAAAATTTTAAAACAGGACAATGTCTCAAACTAATGTATAACGATCGTCAAGCTAACAAATAAGTGTCCATAACCATATTTATATACAAATGTATAAATTAGATTTGATTAATTTTTAAAATTAAATTAAATTAATTTATTAAAATTTGAACATTCAATAATTACATAAAAAGTATTTTAAATTATATTTTTCACATAACAATATATTAAATAAAAACTGTATCTCAAAAATATTAGTAAAAATTTATAGTATCTTTTTTAACTCTAAAAAGAAAATGTGTCAAATAAAAAGTAATGGAGGGAGTATTTTGAATTCCCACCTTATGTATAAAGTCCACACATTAGTTTCCTCTGTTGGATCAGCAGTTCGCTAAAAAATCCTTAACTCTCAAAACACCCCAAATGACTTCAACTCCTGAGCCTTCAGATTCTTTCAAACCCTACGAGCTCAAACACACTCTCTCCGGCCACAAACGCGCCGTCTCCGCCGTCAAATTCTCTGACGACGGCAAACTCCTCGCCACTTCCTCCGCCGACAAAACCGCCAGAACATGGGACGTCTCCGACGGCTCCCTTCTTCACGAATTCCTAGGTCACGAACAAGGCATCTCCGATGTTGCCTTTTCCTCCGACGGACGTCATTTAGCTACTGCTTCCGATGACAAAACTATCCGATTATGGGATGTTGCTACTGGGGCCCATGTCAAAACCCTAACAGGTCATACGAATTACGTATTTTGTGTTAATTATAATCCTCAAGCTAATATGTTGGTTTCTGGGTCGTTTGATGAGACGGTTAGAATGTGGGATGTGAAAACTGGAAAGTGTCTTAAGGTGCTTCCGGCGCATTCGGATCCTGTTACTGCTGTGAATTATAATCGGGATGGGACGTTGATTGTTTCGAGTAGTTATGATGGTTTGTGTAGAATTTGGGATGCTTCAACTGGACATTGTGTGAAGACCCTTATTGATGATGAAAATCCACCTGTTAGTTTCGTCAAGTTCTCGCCCAATGGCAAATTTTTACTCGTTGGCTCTTTGGATAATTCTCTGGTAAGTTCCTGTTTTTTTTTTCCATTGCTGTTTCTGGAATTATTCTGTTGTTTTGTTTTTGTGTTCTTTCCAAATTTGTAATCCTCTTGTTTTTAGACACTGAATTTTGGCTGCCAGTTGCGTAAGCAGAAGTTCTGTAAAGGTTGAGTTTTGGTAGATTTTGTTTGAAAAATTGTAGCTTTTTGGTGAAGTTATTCCAAAGAAGCTTCCTCTGAGGTGCATTATACAAGTGTTTTGTCCACTTTAGATAGCTGTTTTCTTTTCTTATTTTCTGTGGAGTCCAAAGTGTTTTTTACATCAATGTAGTGGTTATGAAACATTGTAAAGATTGTTCTATTGGATTCTTCGTAATATGAATGTTCCTGTTACTCGATTTAATCATCAAAGTTGGTGTCTTTGCTGTTTTGAGCTGATTAAGTCAAGAGCGCTGAACTTTCATGCTGCGGAGAACTTAGGTTTTAATGATTAAAAGATTATAATACATTTGTCTATCAAGTGCTTCAATTGCAGCATATCACTTGTTGTGTGCTTTTGGTGAAGTTGGAACTGCTGTTATGGAAAGTCTGAGAGTTGAGCATCATGTGTCTAATCTTGTTTATTTAGCAGATGTAAATTGATCCAAACAGAGACAAGAAACATGCTAAAGTTTTCTAAAATATTTATTTTATCTATAGACCCTTGTGGTCCATCCTTTCCCTGGACCCTGCACATACCGGGAGCTCTAGTGCTCCGAGCTGCCCTTTTTTTCTTATTTAAGAGACTGAAGATTATCCATCCAATTCTTTTTCACAAAGGGGAAATACTAGAAGAGAAGTCAAGCTGAAACTGGAAGGAGAAACTAGGACTAGTAAAGTATGCCATGCACAAGGGTAGCAAATCCAATCCAAAAAGATATTAACAGGTTGGGCGAGTACCAAAATGTATCTGCCAAATTAAACTCTCTAAAGACGGCTCATATTTGGCTAGGCTCAGTCACCCATTCAACCTGGTGATGGCTTCCTGAATTTGTCTCGTGCTCCTGATTCTTCACTTTTTTTATTGGATTCCAGCAAAATTGCTTGCATTTCTCTCTGACAAATTCTTCACATTTTCTCTAAGGGGTAAAGGTGCGGTGTCTGTTACCTGTTCCGAGAGTGGGCTTTTCCCGGGGTCTAGCTTGAAGTTGAGACGCACATAACTACCTTTTTCAGTTTACACGGAATAGTTATGGCTCTGGAATTGCTTTTTTCCAAATAAATAGGTCACAAGCATTTTCTGTGATGAAAACAGACGTCAACTGATTGCTACTTCTGAGATCTCTTTCCTTACTCTATACTCGCTGATCTTTTCTGAAAGCACAGATTTCTCAATGGGTTCTATCTTCTCAGCTAGAAATTTGAAACATTAAATTTGGATCTTATGTTAACGCATCAGTAAACCCAATGCTATCCCCAACAGGTTTTGCTGGTACTTTATGCATGTGGCAATAGTTGATAGAATACTTATAAATTAATACAAGACTTTAGTAATACGTACTTACCTAAAACCCAACAAATAGCGCTAAAACCACAATATGATCACTAATATATGAAACTAAGAAACAAAAATACCGATTCTCAAAAATCCAACAGACACTAGCCCTCGTTACCCAAGCACAGTCAATGAGAGAAGATATCCCTGTATTCTGCAAGCCTGCAATTATTTAGTCTATGTATTCCTTCAAGTAGGTACTCAGAGGTGGTTGAAATTATGTGTTATAGTCCATGTGAAATTTGTATGGCTACGGAAGTTAACAATGAGGAAACCTGCTTCAGACTAGAATCCCATGATAATTAACATATTAATTAGGGAAAGCATTCAATGTTGCAGTTTTATCCACATGTGGAATTATATTCTGATGAAATAATTTATCTTTTGAAGGGAATAAAAGTCTATCAAGGTAAGATCAGAATCCGATCAAGGATTTTGAGCTCTATGGGTTCATTCTTTAAGGTTTTAGTATTGGGCTCATTTATTTTAAAATTATGGGTTCAAACCTACTAGTATTGCAAATTTAATGGATTTTGATGCATAAATTTATGCTCGGCATCGAAATACTGGGTTCAAATGAATCCAGCGCAGCAACATTGCATCCACCTCTGAGTAATATGGTATCAGAAGCATGCATGTTTGGAGCTTCTCATAGGAAGGGGAACCTTCTCTTTCGCCAATAAAAATGAAAATAAGAGTAACCTTCTCCTTTGACTCAAAAAAAATAAAAATAAGATCAACCTTCTCCTATTTCATCTATTCCAAAGAAGCCAAAAAAGAGATAGCATTGTCCTCTAAGTCGGGTTCCTGTTCTTGTCGATTTCCTGAACCATCTATCTCAAGGAAGTTGCTTTTTTTTTCTCACAGTAACAGCCTAAAGATTTTTAATAAGAGAAAACAACAGATGAAATTTTCGCCACCCTGTTTTTATGGGTGTTGGAGTTATGTAGTCAAGCTTTGTCTGATTTTGGCCCTTAGGACACGCTCTTTTGATTTATATACAACTTGTGGTCTCTTCTGTTGGTGGCATGCACCTTTCAAGAGATGGCTGGCTTCTCATCTGTGAAATTTAACTATTGTCAATGTGTATATTCAGTAAAGCAAACTACTAACAGTGAATTTGTTGTGCAAAAATTGTCATGGTGCTTTGAGGATTATCAGTCATTCGTCTTAAGTCTTAATGTTTCTCTCTCTCAACAACAACAACAACAACAACAAACCCGGTATATTCCCACATAGTGGGGTCTGGGGAGGGTAGAATGTACGCAGTCCATACCATTACCTCCGAAGAAGTAGAGAGGTTGTTTCCGATAGACCCCCGGCTCAGGACACAATGACATTAAACAAAATTGTCATAGAACAGGAAACAAGATATAATAACAGAGATACAACACCCACAAGGAAATACTATATACTAACAAACCAAAGGAACCCACCTCCCCGTAATCCACCTAACTAGAAGCTGCAACCTATGTACAAAGCCTTACGACTACTAGCCAAGCTACCTCAAGGTACTCCTACCTACTGACTACGACTCAACCACACATATTAGCCCTCTATCTTAATATGCGTCCTCCATATCTTCCTATCTAGGGTCATGTCCTCGGTAAGCTGTAACTGCTCCATGTCACGTCTAATCACTTCTCTCCACTATTTCTTTGGCCTACCCTTACCCCACCTGAAACCATCCAAGGCCAACCTCTCTCACCTACGAACAGGGGCATCAGTGCCCCTCCTCATCACATGCCCAAACCATCTCAACCTCACTTCCCGCATCTTGTCCTCCACCGACGCTACCCCCACCTTCTCCTGAATAATCTCATTCCTAACCCTATCACCTCGAGTAAGTCGACACATCCACCACAACATCTTCATTTCCGCCACCTTCAACTTTTGGATGTGAGAGTTCTTAACTGGCCAACACTCCGCTCCATACAACATGGTTGGACGGACTGCAACTCTATAGAATTTGCCTTTCAGCTTGGGAGGCACCTTCTTGTCACACAAAACCCCCAAGGCGAGCCTCCATTTCATCCATCCCGCCCCAATACGATGAGAGACATCCTCATCAATCTCTCCATTCCCTTGAATCATAGCTCCAAGATACTTAAAACTATCCCTCTTACTAACCACCTGCGAATCCAACTTCACTACCACCTCGTCTTCCTGCATCAAGTCATTAAACTTGCATTCCAAGTACTCCATCTTGGTCCTACTCAACCTGCCCCTTTTAGACTCCAATGTTTCTCTCTCTCAAAAAGAAAAAAAGAAGAAGAAGAAGAAAAAATTTGTCCATCATCCATTTCTTTTCAAAGTCCAGTTTCCTCTAGTAATGAAGCATTACGTCTTGGCAGATGTGTTCCTTGCAGTTTTCAAATAGTAGTGCTATTTTCTAACTAAGCTGATTGCACATTTTAGTATTGCTTAGTTTTCACAAGAAGTATGTGTACCGTGTTTGGGAGTGTGTCGGTATATGTCTGTCTAGTGTAGCCTCTGCAAAAAATTTCACTGTCTAGAAACTGCTACTTAACGACTTGGAAAAAAAAACACGAAAATGAGACTGCTTTTTGACGTGCTCAATGACCTTTGCATGCTTTTCTTTTCCTTGTTTTGCAGAGGCTTTGGAACTTCTCGACAGGAAAAGTTCTGAAAACTTACACAGGCCATGCCAACTCAAAGTTCTGTGTTTCATCAACATTTTCTATAACAAATGGGAAATATATTGTCAGTGGTTCTGAGGATAAGTGTGTGTATTTGTGGGAACTTCAATCGAGGAAGATAGTTCAAAAATTGGAAGGTCATACTGATACTGTGATTTCTGTAGCATGCAACCCCACTCAGAACATGATTGCTTCTGGTTCTCTTGGGAATGACAAGACTGTGAAGATATGGACTCAGGGGGAAGACTAACTATTCTTTTATTTATTCCAATGCATTTGTGCAGTCCAATTAGGTGATGTAGCGCAGGTTGCTGCATCTTTTTCGCCTTGCATGCAAGAATGTCTTATTAATGTAGAAACTCTCTATCTTTTAGATTCTGGCAGTTGGTGATCTTGATGCGCTTTCAGCTTTTGTCTTAGTTATTGTAATTCAGGAATTTGCTTTTCTAGACGAATAACTGTATCTGAATTATGAAAATCGTTTCAATTTTAACTTTTACTTCGTCGCTCACCCCTCTCCATTCCTGCCCACCATTCAAAAGAAAAAAGGGTGAGAAAGGAAAAATTTGCTTGTCGCCTGTGCTTATTTATGTTATAAGACTTGGTGCCCGCGTGGGTGGATTGGCTTTAAGCCAAAAGTCAAGTTAGAACTCCTAACTTATGACTTTTGACTTAAAAATAATAATAAGAAAAGTGCTTAAAATTCAAAAGCACTTAAAAATAAGTCAATCCAAACAGCCTCTTATTTTTTGCATTTCAGCCTAAAACTAAGGCTTATAAGCATTCTAAAGTAACCCGAACACTCCAAAAATGCTATAACCCAATCCAAGATGGCCCTTACTTTTGACGTTCACAGTTTGCATCTTGGAGCAGATGTGCTTTTGTAGATCAGTAGAAATGCAATAGCATAATTCTGACTGAGGTGCTATATTGCCAGGATTGCTATTTTAGGATTATGTTTGATGCTGTCCGTGTCTCTGGGATTCTGATTTTCTAATAATGTGGAAGATGTTTCTGGTTGTTAAAACTTAATTTTTATTTTTTTTTGGGTAAATATGTGCATTTGTTATAGACCTGTTTAGGTGATCCATCATATTCTTAATGTTGGTAAGGAGGGGCAAGTGATGTTCTCTATCAGCTTAATCCAACACTAATATGGTTTAGGCTCAGTTTAAGTCTGAAATTTGCGCTTTAATGATAACAATTTAATGATATGTACATCCAATTTGTTTGCATTTGATATTCTCTGCTTCTACTTGAAATTATAGGTGAACATATAGTATAGTTTTGCAAAGCAAATACGATTATCGAGTCTGGAATTTGGATATGAGAGATTGGATTTTTACAAGCTTGAATTTCATCTCTTGACTTTGTATTTTTGGGGTTCTTTCTAGAATTTCTGGTCATTGCTATTACAAATGACAAAAGCCTTAGAGAAATACAATTTCTGGGATTTGATTTTATCAGAATCGTGATCCCATTCTTTTTATAGTTCACGGAGATTGTGTTTGAGGGATTCGACCAAAATGGGAAGATCTAAATCTTAAAATAATTAATTCTTCATTTCATCTGTCAATGGAGCAAGAGAGATCCTGAAATTCAAAGATTAAAAAGGTAAGCTAACACAAATTTTTCTTATTTACGAGAGGAAGTTAATTTTCTTAAATTTAAGAAAAATACGTTCATTTGAAAAATATTTTCAAAATATTTAGCTAGCCAAACATAAGAAATTTCCAATGTAAGCTAATCTTTTCCTCCGTTCTATTTTATGTGATAATACTGCACTTCTCTTTTTTTGCTTTGTCCAAAAATAACCTCGACACGTTTCTATACTTCAAACTTATCGTTTAACATTAATGACATGATTTTATGTCTGATATGTTTTAGATAATAAGTTTCAAAAATCAGTCTTTAGTTTTTAAATTCCAAACCAATCAGATACCTGTTGTCTCTCTTTAGTGATTGCTGATCTCCGATTTGTTAGAATTCGTTTATCACATCTGACATTGTCAAATTATTCTAATAAATTCCACTTGTACTGGCTATTAATCTGGTTCCCATTCTCTGAGTGCTCTTTTATTTTATTTTCCATTCAAATTATTATTCATTTTCTTACTTTTTAATATTAGGAGCGGATCAAAAAACTTTCGTATTCTCTTACTGACAATTTATATCAATAGGTCACTTAATTAATTTTCTCTGCGTACGACTGGTCTATATTTTAGTCAGCATGTAACTCGTGTGTACTGTGGACCAAAACAATAGTAGTTAATAGAGTAGATAATTTCAAGGAATCTACAGCTACTCAAACATTATTTTATTATGCCATATGGAGTAATCCGATGTTTAAAAATCAAGGATGGCTAAAATATTCAAGTAAAAAATGGAAAAATAGTACAAGGATTTGTCATATCTTCCAAAATGGACATTTTTTAGTTTATACAATAATATAGGAAACCCTCACGGACACCCAGAACTGAAAAAATTGAGGAACATTTCACTCGTGGCATATAAAATATGCAATATAAAAGTATAACTACCTTTTCACTTTGGTTGAAGATAAGTAACCTTATTAACTTGTTGTGAATGAAAAATTCTCCTACTCCTGATATGGTTCAAATATAATACACTAGTAGTAGTACATTGTAGCAAGTTCCAAAATCCTCATCTGCACCAATTGATGGACAGTTCATCGCTAAGATGGTTTTCGAGAACGGTAAGATCGAATACACAAACATATTAATAAATAAATAATCTTAGATCATATATTACACGTAATATCTTAATTCTGTTTGTACGATTAAACTTGCAGGAAGAAGGTGCCTATTGCTCGAATAAAAACAAGTCCATCGACGATTTCACTACTCAACAATCCACAATCTCTGAGGATCAAGATACTACTAGAGAACTATCTCTATCTCCAGATAGTAATCGTGCTAATTCTCCTCCTTATTTTACCAAAAGTAAAGTCTCAAAGAACGATTTTTCGATCATCACCCCTTCGGAAAGTTGCCCAATTCAACCCAAAATGAGTAACAACAACTCTTCATCTTCACCTCGTTTTCTTTCTTTTAATAATACTAATAAGACCAGCAGTCATCATGTCCAAGGGTGTAAAATAGAAGCTGTGGATGAGATGTACTTGTGTGATTCATCAGATGAGAAGTTTTTTCCAAATCCGAATTCTAAAAGTTGCTGTTACGATCAAAAGGATAACACAGCAGGGAGGAAAAGAATTCCTTCAATAGATCAACATCATATTATTGCTGAGCGTAAGCGTAGAGAAAAACTCAGCCAGAGGTTTGTGGAACTTTCAGCCATTCTTCCAGATCTTAAAAAGGTACTCTATTATTTTATTTTGAGGTTTTAGCGGACGCACTGTATATGTGTTAAAATATAATTTAATTTACTCGATAGAGCCCAGTAAATTGCATTTTCTATGATTCAAATTCCATAAGCATGAGATTTTAGCTCTCTCTCTAATTATGAACGCACAACATTTCATTGTGACCCCGTTTTCAATACTGTGATTGATTTCCTTGCTAATTAGTACTAACAATTGTTCTATTTTTTACTAATCGTTCTGTGCACTAATGCCGTGAAAAATATTTACACGCTCAAGTCACTTGTAAATTAATTATGTGTAAATCGTTATGATTGTGCATTTTTACGCTATTACTTTATAGTTTAATAATAACTCATGATAAATAGCTGATTAATTTTTAAAAATATCTAGATAGCTAACATTTGTTTAATTCGCGCGTAAATAATGACTTGGTAGGTGGACAAAGCTTCAATTCTTGAGCAAGCAATCAACCACGTGAAAGAGCTACAAGAAAAGGTGCAACTATTGGAAGAACAGAAAAAGGCAACGCCCCAGCAGGAATCAGTTATGTTTGTGAGCAAAACTCAACTGAAAATGGAAGAAGATGAATACTCTTCATCCTCTGCTGGCGATTTACCGGCAGACATTGAAGTACGATTCTCAGATAATAGAGTATTGATCAGAATTACCTGTGCGAGGCACAACGCGTTCGTGCTGAATATCCTTACCGAAATAGAGAAGCTTCGTCTTACCATTATTCAAAGCTGTATGATGCCTTTTGGAAAGCATGCCACTGATGTCACTGTTGTTGCTAAGGTAAAACACTACAAACTTACTCAAGTATTTACCAAATTATGAGTACGTACATATAAGGATCAATCTTTTACATTTTGAGTTTAATTTTGATTTACCAGACGTATAATTTTTCTTTAAAAATCAATAATAAAAAATAACTACTATAATAAGGCAGGTAACATGTCACAGCATGGTAAAATGTACTAATAGTGTACAATGTACATATATGCTTTGCACTAACAACGCATGTATGTATAGGTTAAACCCATAAACTTTGAAGAGTTCAAGTTTTATATATGTGCATAATCTCTATTATAAATACCTTGCAGATGGATGAAAGTTTCTGCATGACACTAAAGGATCTTGCGAAGCATCTCCGAATGATCACTGGGAGGCTAATGACCCAAGCTTAGCACTTTCTCTGATAGAGGAAGTTGTTAAATATTAGTACTACTAGTAGCATATCTGAAGAATTAATTAGATAATATTGGAGAAGCACGAGAGCTTGTTTTTTTCTTCACATTTTATTTGGTTAAATTTTCTACAATATGTGGTTTGTAAGATAATGTTTATTATCGCATTGGCTACATATATAAATCATTTCCAAGGAGTGAAGTTATTAAAGTAAGTTGTCCTACATTATGTAAAGGTAGTTATGTGCTAATGTTCACATAACTGTAGTAGAACTATATATCTAGTTATGTGACATACAGTAAAATTACTTCATTCAGTATTTCCCTATTGTAATTCTAGATAATGTGGAACAATGCTTCACATTTAGCTTTTGATTTTTGTTTTTTTTCTCCTTCATCAGTCAAAACGTTCTGAAATTACAGAAAAAATAAAAATGTTCTTTAATAATCATGTAACGCAGCCTTCAATCTCTTCGTCACTCAATCTCAATTGCAAGAGGTAAGAAAAAATAAAAGTAAAGAATATAGTAAGAAGCAAGAGCTATAAGTATATACCAAGAGATTCAATTTTTACAACAATCATAGATTTTGCACTCAAGAAATTCATGCCCCCCCCCACCCCCACCCCCAAAAGAAATCACAAGTTGAATTAGGAAAAAATTTTCTTCTCATGTATTGATCCATGTACAAAGCTGTGTATATATACAAGTATTTCTTGCAAAAATAAGAAAATAATTTCGTACACTTGTCTAATTCCTATTTGTCTAAGTACATAGGTGTTATAACTAACTATATTCTTTGTATAAAATTATCTAGAATATGAACAACTGTCCTTGTATGCATCTGATGGTCCATATTTAATCAATCATGTTTTATTTGTGTGCTTCTGATCTTGCTACATCTCTCAGCTGTCTTCAGACATAAGTCCATTAAGTTTCTCTTTTGTTCTTGACTTGCTCTTGACATCTTTCTTTCCTTTTCTCTTCTGTGTGTTATCATCTTCAATGGAAAATTGGTAAGAGGAGTGAGTTAATTCTTCTAACAACCCCCTTAAGTTAAAGAGGAGGAAAGAGATGCCCAACTTGGCAAGAATAGAATGATGAGAAGGACCAGATAAGGGTTTGGTAAACAGGTCAGCAAGTTGAGATTTTAAACGGACAAATGAGAGGGAAATAAGCTCGGAAAGAAACTGTTGTCGAACAAAATGGCAATCGAGTTCCACATGTTTTGTCCGTTTGTGGAACATAGGATATGAATAGCTGCTTGGCTATCGGAGAAAATGGGAATTGGTAGAGATGGTGGGATTGAGAGATCTGAAAGAAGACGAGTCAAATAAGTAATTTCTACAACAAGACGCCTCATGAATCTATATTCCGCTTCTGCGGAAGACAAGGAAATAGAAGTTTGTTTCTTAGACTTCCAAGCAATTGGGGATCCGCCAAGACTGATAAAGAAGCCACTAACGGAATAACGAGAATCACGACAGGATGCCCAATCGGCATCACAGAAGGTTAAGAGTTCAAAGCAAGGGGATGAAGAAAAGAATAGACCCTGATTTGAAGTGCTAGAAAGGTATCGAAGAACTCTTAACGCAACTAAAAAATGATCGTTGCTTGGTTGATTCATGTACTGACTGAGGATCAAGACGGTAAAGCAAAGATCTGGTTAAGTGTGAGTTAACTAGTTGATCTTGCCAATTAATCGACGATAAATGATGGGATCAATGAGGAGAGAACCTGATTTGGCGACCAATTTTGAAGAAGGATCAAGAGGAGAATAAACAATGGGCATATCACTGCAGTCAAACTCTGTAAGTAATTCCTGTGTAAATTTTTGTTGAGTAAGAATAATTCCATGCTTTTTGCGTGAAACCTCCATACCTAAGAAATAATGAAGTTCCCCCAAGTCTTTGACTTTGAATTCTGAATGTAGAAACAGTTTAAGACTTGAAATTTCAATAGGATCATTGCCTGTAATAAGAATATCATCTACATAAACAGTGATAATAGTGACAAAGTCTTCATTTTTTTTTTTTTTGAAAAATAAGAAATAGTCATTGAGAGGGGAAGAAAATCCTTTGAAACTGAGTGCCCCCGCAAGACTGGCATACCATTGTCTAGAGGCTTGCTTGAGGCCATACAAGGATTTCCTTAGTCGATAAACATGTTGGGGTGATGTGACCCCTGCTGGAAACTTCATGTAAACCTCTTCCTGTAGGTCACCATGTAGAAAAGCATTACTAACATCAAACTGAGATATGAACCAACCCTTCTTGACTGCTAGAGTAAGCAAACATCTGATGGTTGTCATTTGACAACGGGAGAAAAAGTTTCTGTGTAATCAATGCCTTCTCTCTGAGTATCTCCCCGAATAAATAATCTTGCCTCCAATCTTTCAGTTGTACCATAATTTTGCTGCTTAATTTTGTATACCCACTTACATGGTAGGGCTTTTATTCCTTTAGGCAAAAGAACAATTTCTCAAGTATTGTTGTCAAGTAAAGCTTGGATTTCAGAATCCGTGGCATTTCTCCATCCTTGATGTTGAGAAGCTTGAGAATAGATAGTTGGCTCAACCAAGGTATCAATAATTGTGATAAGATGTTAGTTTTGAGATGATAAAACAACAAAAGAGAATGTAGGAGGAGAAACTGGAAAATTAAAACAAGTAGAAGTAAGATCAATAGTATATATGTTTCCACGAAAGTAATCTCCTAGATAACTAGGTAAAATTTTTCTTTGGTGATCTTGGTAGATTTCCTAGAAGAGAGAATAGAGTATTGCAAGGAAGCAGGAGAAGTAGATTGAATAGGAGAAGTATTACTAAAAGGTGAAAGAGAACCAACACAATGAGGAGAAACTAGTAATGTTGATGAAAGTTGAGAAGTAGAAGTAAGAGGTTGGCAGTATGATATTGATGGGGTACTTGAAAGAGGAGAATAAGTGGATATAGGTCCAGAAACAGAAGATTCATTAGGAAAATGAAAAATAGGATACGAGGGTTCTGCATCAGTAACAAAAGGAAAGATGTTCTTATGAAAATGGACATCTCTAGAAACAAAAACCTTTTTAGACTCCAAATTCAATAACTTATACCCTTTTTCTAGATGGATAGCCAAGAAAAACACATTTTCTTGCCCTAGGTTCAAATTTGGTCCTATAATGAGAGAGGGAAGAAGCAAAACATAGACAACCAAAACACTTTAAAGAATGATAATTAGGAACCTGACCAAAAAGAATCTCATGAGGTGTTTTTCTACGAAGTACCTTTGAGGAGAATCTATTAATAAGAAAGGCAGCTGTGAGAATGTATTCACCCCAATAGGACATAGATACCTTAGAGTGAAATAGTAAAGTTTTTGCTATCTCCAATAGATGTCTCTGTTTTCTCTCAAAAATACCATTTTTTGAGGGGTAGCAACACAAGATTTTGATGCAAAATTCCTTGGGAATTCAGAAACATAGAAGAAACAGTCGTTTTTCCTAGTTCCATTCATTATCTGATCGGATAACCTTAACTTTGGCATTGAATTACCTTTCAACCATGTTAGGAAGTATTTTAAGGTGGTGAAAGAATTTTCCTTAGTACTAAAAAGAAAAGTCCAAGTACTACTACTATTGTCATCCACAATAGTGAGGAAATATTTAAATCCATTATAGGTAGGTGTTTTAAAAGGACCCCATGTATCAACATGAATATGGTCAAACACTTGTTTCGATTTAATATGACTGATTGAAAAAAGATTCCTAAATTGCCTGGCCAAAGGACATATAACACAAGGACAGTAAGATAAAGTAGGAAAAGAAAGTGATCTTATATGTTTGATTGCTTGAAAGGGCAAATACCCAAGTCTTACATGCCATAAATTTACATCAGATTTTGATTTTCCAGAAATAGAAAAGACTCGATTGAAACAAAACTAGACTCAACATTTTTGGAAAAAGAAAATGCAGAAACTGAAGATAGCTAGGCTTCCACTAGGTTCCAATAGATAGAGTCCCCCTTTTGCTTCACCAAAAACTTGAAGCCTCTTCATGAGAGGGCCCTGCAAAATGCATCCAAAAGGAGTGAATAGAATGAAGCACTGAAACTGAGTACATAGCTTATGAATAAAAAGTAGATTAGATGATTATATTTGAAACTTAGAACATGTTCTAGAATGAGATCACCTTTAGAAATAGTTATTCTACCTGCATGTGTTACCTTTACAATAGAAAAATCAGGCAACTTAATCATAATTGGAATAGATAAAGAAAGTAGGAATAAAAATGAACTGGGATTAAAGCACATGTGATCAGAAGCTCCGAAATCTATGATCCAGGAGCTGAAATTAGCTTTAAAAGCTGCATAAGAATGGTTTGTTTGCATTCACCTCTGGAACAGTAGCCTGGGCAACTTTTTTTTGATTGAGAAGAGTCACAAGTAGAATGAACTGTCCAGGAGACAATTGTTGTGCAAATCGCTTCTCAGTTCCATAGCTGGTTTCCCTTTCCTGTGTCACATGAGCAACAACTACCGAATTTCCCTTGACAGGTCCTTGAATCTTTCTTCCTTTGGTAAATTTAAAATCAGCTAGAAATCCTATGAACCTATAGCAATTTTACATAGTGTGATTAGTCATTTTGCAGTAGGAACAAAATTATCCAGATTTCTTCCCTCTTATAATAGAGTTTTCGTTGTTATTGTAACCACCACTCCTCTACTGTTGAGAGCTTCTTGGATATGGTGTGCTTTGACTTCCTACCATGAAAGAAGAACCATTTCTAGAAAATTGAGAGGCAACATGAGATTTTCTTTGATTCTTATCTTGCATAAGCAGAGAATATGCATAGTTAACAAAGAGTAAAGGATTAATCATGAGTATATTGCTCCTTGCAAGAGCAAAAGTGTCATTCAACCCCATAAGGAATTAAATGAGCCTCTCATCTTTTTTAGACTGCATGACCTTTTTCTTTCTTCCATAGTTATAGTTACAACTGCGAAGCATGGCAACATTAAGAGCATCAAGCTTATCCCAGATTTTTTTGATCTTAGTAAAGTAACCAGCAATATTATCATTTCCTTGAACTAAATCTGTCAATTCCTTCTACAGGTGATAAAGTCTGGTACCATTTGGTTGCCCAAACCTATGTTCAATGTCACACCATAAATCTTGTGTTGTTTTTGAGTAAAGAAAACTATCATCTATGCTTTTTGAAAGAGAATTCAACAACCAAGATATAACTATGTTATTACATCGATTCCATGAATTCCAAGCAGCATTAGTGGTAGTTGGGGCTGGTAAGGTTTTATCAATGAACCCCAACTTATTTTTTGCGGATAAAGAGATACGAATCGATCTCCTTTATCCAGCATATCCCTTGCCATCAAAGGGACAGTTCACTAGGATCATTCCTGGTGCATCAGAAGCATAAAAGAAATAGGGGTGAGAGACATCCAGAGTGCCTGAAGAATTGAGTGCCTGAATAAAAGATCATTCCTGCTACTTCTTCATTGTTAAGCATGATGATGAAAAACAAAGAGAGTAACTGGATTTGCAGAAGAAATTGAGCAAGAAAACCTTATGGCTTTGATACCATAAAGAAATCACAAGTTGAATTAGGAAAAAATTTTCTTCTGATGTATTAATCCATATGCAAAGCTATGTATATATACAAGTATTTCTTGCAAAAATAAGAAAATAATTTCGTACACTTGTCTAATTCCTATTTGTCTAAGTACATAGCTGTTATAACTAACTATATTCTTTGTACGGAATTATCTAAAATATGAACAGCTATCCTTGTATGCATCTGACGGTACATATTTAATCTATAGTGTTTTAGTTGTGTGCTTCTGATCCTGCCACGTCTCTCAGCTGTCTTCAGACATAAGTCCATTAAGTTTCTCTTTTGTTCTTGACTTGCTCTTGACATCTTTCTTTCCTTTTCTTTTATATGTGTTGTCATCTTCAATGGAAAATTGGTAAGAGGAATGAGAGTTAATTCTTCCAACACCCCCCACCCCCCAGAAAACAAAAATTACAATGTTCTGTGGCAAGAACTGCCTCAAATTTGATGAGTAAAGGATTGTTCAGCATTTCTTTTGGGTTCATTTCATCGTCTAGATCATATTTGAATGAGTAAAGTGGTCCCTTGGGAATTGGGATTAGGAATCCGTTTCCTTTTAGTTATGTATACTAAAATTGATTGTTCTCAAATACTTGTCATTCTAAAATTAGGAGAGGCATTAAAGAATTAATCAGATGTAAATTAGTCAAATTGCTTTTCTTATTAATATATTGTTTAATTGGGCGTGTAGAATCTTATTCCGGAAAATAAGTGGAAATAGAAGATGTAGTAACTTGGTCCGACATAGAAAATTCTACTCTCTAGTCTAAAATAATTGATATTTTAGGTTTGGACATATGGATTAGGAAATTGACTTACTCGTAAAATTAGAGGGGTTTTGACTAAAACATACTCCTTAATTATGATTTTTTTTAGGTTACACATAATTATCATGAGGATTAGGAATATGTCAAAGGGGAAATTTGCAAAAAGAATTAAACAATTTCTTGATTTTGTGAACTATCAACTATTTTAGACTTTATTGAAGAGTCTTACATTGGATTAAAAAAGAACGAATAAAATTCATTTCATTAGATGATATTAGAACGGAGTTCATCTCAATTATTGTTTATCCATTTTGTCTCCATATAAATTGTCCATACTCCAAATCTCTAGTCCTGAATATGAGATGGAGAGTTGAAGAGTATCACATGCGATATGAAAAAAAGACACTAATTATGAAAAGTTGATACATATTAGAACGACAGTCAGCTAATTCCTAGAAAGTATGATGAAAATCGTGGGTGGTCAAATTTCAGGAAAAATAAGATAAATGTACATCTTAATTTATCATATTTACACAAATCTTCACTCTTATAAAGTAATTACAAAAATTTCAACTAATTATATATCTTCTTTAGATGTACCGGGGGAGATAATTATATATATCTCAACAGACCCAAAATTGAAAAAAATAAATTGGCGGCAGCTAATTATGTATCGTTACAAAGAACAATATATCTTTGGATGTATTATGTATCTCGACAGGCCATCATCGGAAAAAATGTATCGGGAGCTAATTATGTAGCTTTACAAAGGAAAAAAATGCATCGTCATTGATGCATCGAAAGCTAATTATGTATCTCGACAGATTCAAAATCATTTTTTAATATAATTATGCAAAATATTGACATTTTATGTAATTAAGCTCAAAACCGCCAGGGTTTATGTTGTTTGACCGAAATTTCAACCAAAAAAAGCCCAGATTTCGAAAGCTTTGGATGTTGGACAGATGGTGAGACAGGCCCAAACTAAAAATTTTAAAGGCCCAATGAAAAAGGAAGTGGATTATGACCGAATAGAAATCCACTTAAATTGGAACAATTTAAATACTTTATTTTGTATAATGTTTTTACAAATTTTGAAAAATTTAGATTCATTTTAACTATATCATGTGATGTCTTCTCTATAGGATAATTTAAAGAAACTATTTTAGTGATTTTATTCCGATCCGCAATAAATATAAGTTGTTCATTCAACTAATATATTAGACACCAACATGATTTGTGGTGCAGTGGATGAGACTGTTCTACCCTTAACCAGAAGTCGAGGGTTCTACCCTGGGTATGAAGAAAATTCTGCTGGGGAGCGCTGCCACCTTAATGGACCCTGCAACGCGCGATCCGAATTAGTCGGGGCTCCAATGCGGGCACCGGAAACTGGATGGGAAACAAAAACAAAAAAAACACTAATATATTAGACTGCATTGCCTGTTAAACAAAAATGCAGACAGGAATATTTTTCTCATTACATTGGTTTTCTCTTATTTGTTTAATTTTTTCCAGATCAGAAGGAGTTTTATATAACTAAAGATTAATGAAGAAGGTGACATTAGAGTCCCTTAATTAAAACTCCACCAGCCATATCAAATGTGGTCGTGCATACAAACTAATCAGTTACGTACTGAATTAAATGATAAAGTTTCCAACCCTACTCCCACTAATCTTGCATTATCTGAATATTTATTGGTTAAGTTGAACCTAATTGATTAAAAAATGGAGATTTCGTTAACACTTTTCCATGTTCTTCCACAGTTTGTCATGCACCTTATGTTAGGTCAGGGAAATGGAGAATAAAATCTTGATTTCTGCAAAATTAAATTGCAACTTCGTTAAAGAAAATTAAGATCCCTAGATCTTTGACAGATAGGAATCCAATATTAATCGTCGTTTGAATTATTATATGTGCTATTATACTCCAGTCTCCATGTTGTATTGTTTCAATTGAATTATTAATATTGGACAAATACAGCATCACTTCTTTATTTAATATAATACTCATCTGTTCCTAGTTGTTGTCCAATTATGGTATACCTCTCTTTCAAGAAGTGATGTTAGCAAAAATTTCTATAATTGGAGAACAACCATACTTGACGTGATCCAAATGTATATTATCCTCAATCAACTGCTTATTACATAACTACAAGTTCATACCATACTTTATAAATTTAGTGTCTAATCATGAACACTACTTGCCCCTTGACAAAGTGAAACTGACGTTTTACTGGTAATAAATGTCTTCGAGAAAGTTAAAATTCAAACTGCACTCTAATGTTCTGAACTATGAGGTGATTAAATTGGCTGAAAATAGCTGGTGTAATAAGTAAAAGCCAAGGCATGTTATTATAATAATAAGAAACCATTAAATTCTCCGAACCTTAATCTTTAGATTTGACAAATCAACATTATCTATATATATATATGTATTGTTTTTTTCTAACTCATACCAAAAAAAAACAAAAACCAGAAGGCATAACATTTATTGCACCAATTTAATAATGGCATCATACAGCATGACAAATCTGTAACAGATTGTGAAATCTCCTGCGAATATGGCAAGTCAACAAGTTACTGCTAGTGAATTTTTTTTGTATTTGTTAATTGTTCACAGGCATGTGAGCTGAACTTGGGTGAAAAAAGTTGAATTAATAAGTAGTGTTTGCACGGACTTCCTTTATTTCAAGGTGGTCTTTAATTTTTATCCTTCAAATTTATAATTTTTTCGTAGAGCAATTTGGATTACATATTTACCAAAATCCGCCTAACTTTAGATGAGCTAAATTGAGTGATGTAAAATAAGCTAAACTAATAGTTGAACGCTCATTAATTCGCCCAAACTTTAGCCTATTTGATGAATCATATTTTAATGGAATAATATTGTCATCCTAAATAAAGAAAGCCATCAATGCTAATCCCTCACAGAGTATGTTGGAGAGGAGTAGTAATTTTCTGCAATGCTAGCCACTTAATTTGGACTTCACCTCGCATCTCAAAAGAAACATTTTCGGTCAATTACTTTAATTTCATAGTATAAAAAGGGAAAGGGTTCGTACTTGTAACGTGAACAAGCACTCCCTCCGTCTCATTTTACTTGTTCCAAATTTTTTAATTTAATTTCTTATTTTAATTGTCACAAATCAAGTAGAGACAATTTTTTTCTTCATGTTTTAACCTTTGCATTAATTACTTTTTCTTCAAATTAATTTTAATTGTCACAAATCAAGAAGAGACAATTTTTTTTTCCATGTTTTAACCTTTGCATTAATTACTTTTTCTTCAAATTAAAATGTAAACATCATTTAATAGGAGGGGTAATATAATAAACTAGTCATGTTATTAATTAGTTTTCTAAATCAACGCACCAAGTTAAATTGAGACAATTAAATTGGGACGGAGGAAGTATATTTAATTTGTCAAACAACATTTCTCAATGATGTTGGTGTTTTCCCATATTTAATATTTATTCATAATTCGTCAAACAAATTTCGTCAGTAATCTTGCAGAATAGTGATACAGACAGGAACAAATCAAAATCAAACGAATTCTTATAGTATGTATCATTTTGTTTTCGTCTTGGCATTGTTTATGACCACTGGATTTTGGGGTTAATTTGTCATAGTCAATATTTTGAAAAATGTACTAAGTAATGGCTATAGTTAAGAGTTAGGGTAAAATGGACACAAACGAATAAATTATTTATTAAATTTTCAAATTAAATAAATATTATTAGACATGTAATTATAATAACAGGAACAAGTAAAAATGGACGGAATATAATGAATATTTAAAAGTAAAGTATAGTTGTCATGCTTGGAATTTCCATGGATTTGATTGGTTGTTTGCCATAAATTAGGAGTATTATTAGAATCTAATAATTAGATAATATTGTTTTCTCCTGAAACAACGATGATGTTAATCCAAACAGGGCAATTCACGTGCTTTAGCTAATGAGTCAGATTGGTGTTAATGGGTATATGCTTCACGGGGTCCACTCTTCAATACTTTCATATGTCATTTAGCATAAATTATATTCCCCTATGTCTCAAATTGGATTTTCAAGTACTAATAATCTAATTTAGATTTTTAAAACATAACAAATAAAATTAATTTGATAAAATAAATACTTTTTTAAAGAGTATCAATTTATTATGGGTTAAGTAAAATAAAATTAAGAAAGTATTTAATAAACAAATTTCTTCTAGTTTTTTTTTTTTTTTCTAGAGGGTCAATATCATACTGTGAAATTAACAACATATAGAGGTCACTGTCAATGAACTTATGATAAAAGACCTTATAAAGGAAATTAATACTCAATAGCAGTTAATATACAAAATATGATCTGACCAACATATAAAACTACAAGATGATAATTTTTTTATGTTTTTTTTTAAGATTTTCAATAGATTCTGCCCAAGGTTCTCTTCATGTCTTTTTAATTCTCCCTGAAAAGCTCATCTCATTATTACCCAACTTGTGCAAAAACTAGATATTTTTGGATTTCCTCAAAAGATACGTTCGTTGGCATATCTAGACTCTTAAAATCAAATTAAACCAGCCGGCCATATATAATCAATCATATAAAATTGTGCTTTTTTTAAAAAAGAACATGTTGAGCTTTTAGATAATCAACAGCTAATATTCTTCGACAAATAAGCGAGATTAGTAATTAACCAGAAAAGTAAAAAAGGTTAAACTGCTTAAACTCCTGTGACTTGTGTTTGTGTGATATATTCATCTGTTATATATGGAAACAGCTTAACACTTGTTTGTTGAAGATATTCAAAGGGTCAAAGAGTACATAAAGAGAGGGTCATCACCAGATAAAACAGGAGTTTGCTTAAATGTAGTGGATTAATGCATTGAATATATACATGTAATTAGTGTTTCTCTGAGGCCTTATTGCCTATCTTCCCTGACAAAGGCATAGATGGTAGAGATGCACTTTAGCTTGTTCATGTTCCTGTTTTTTTGTTAGTCAATGATTACATACATTTACAGTGTTATCAAGAAAAAAAATTGTTATACTCCGTTTGTTTCAATTTGTCTGCCTGGTTTTGACTTGATAGAGTTTAACAAAGTAAAAAAACTTTTTAAATTTTGTGATCTTAAATTAAAGATATGTGAAATGTACAAAATATCTTTTAATCTCCCGATCTTAAGCACATGTAAAGTTGAAATTAAAGAGTTACCAAGAAAATAAAAGGACTGACTAAAGAAAATAAAACAAACAAATTAAAATGGTGGGAGTGACATGTTAAACTGCAGTATAATGTATACTAATTCTTTTGCACTATAACTTAAATTGATAACAATATCAGGTATGTTCGGCGTAATGAAATTATTCAAACTTGTACGTACGCGAAGAAACACTGATATATATATGTATATATATTAAGATCGGTCAAAATTAATTAGAAAACCTTTACTTGTAAGTTTCCAAAATGTCATCCGAAAGAAAGATGTTATGCTTAATCGTCGAAACTTTTCACACGTGCCTGTTACTTAATTACTATTATTTTAAAGTCGTGAAAGTATAGTGTCAAAAAGAAATGACGTACGTCTGAATGTTTTGAGGAAAACATTCCGAACAAGTAGTGTAATAAACGCCAATGATGAGATCGATGGAGAGATCACAGCAATTGAATTTGAATTTGAGGGATATTTATTCCACTTTTTGTTTGAGCCAATTTTTGCAGTCAACGCCATCATTCAATTTCAATCAGCTACGTACATGTATTGATACACAAGAATTACCTGCTCCTTTTGCTCTAAGGTACTTAGATACTGATTTTGATTGGAATCTACATATAGATCGATCTGCAAAATCTAGACCCAAGATATATATATATATATATATCGATGGATATTTCATCATGGACTGAGATGGTAAGACGAAAGAACTTTTAATTTAATTGCTTTAAAAAGTTCCTTTAATTAGCTTGTAGTGACATTAATATTTCTTATGGAAATTGATCAATTAATACAGGTCCAGGAGACTATATATATGAATGATCATGCACTTGTTAATCACTGCCAAATGATGACTCAATTTGATGAATTGCCTTTCTCTTCGTGCACCTATAGTAATCAACCTTCCATCATCAGGCTGCTTTTAGCAGCTCTTGCATGAAGGAAACTCACCAAAAGAGTACTGCTATTTCTTCTTCGTCTGGTAATATTACTACTTCTTTTTCCAATTCCAATTTCAACTCCAACTCCAACTCCAACTCGTTATCAGCCACTACTACTTCCAAACACTTTCATCAAATTTGAACATGACCTCGGTCAAGTCTGAGGTGCCACATCATCAGAAACTACCATAAACTTCTTGTCGGATCCTCATCGATCATGATTTTGAAGATGGTGAAAGACTAATCCAGGCATTAGGATATGGTAAAATTGGTGATAATACTAGGAAGAAAATTAGTTATAGTAGGTCATCCCTAACCTAAAGAAAGTAAAAATCCATACTTTTTTCAGATCCCTAATTTTGTCATTCACCAGCTAAATTCTTTGCGTTTTTCTACGTGGTGAAAAATCCTGGGCAAGTTAAGTGATCTAATTAAAATAGTTAAGGATTTAACAAGATAATATTGATTAATCTTAACCCTAATTGCGTATGATCTTATCTTGTTAATTATATGTACTCCATAGTATGTACTTTGTCCTATTTCAAGGTTATAGTAATTCCATTTGAAGTTATGTTTCAGTGATTTGAATGTCACTGTAAAAATTCTTGTGCACTATCGATCAACATATAGAAATTAAAATGAAAAAGTTCTTGATGTACTAATTATGTATAACTTGGGTGATTGTTTAATTATCTACACAGTTGGATAAAGCATCAGTACTTGGAGATGCTATCATGTACATAAAACAACAGGAAGAACAAGTAAAAATTCTTGATGAAAATGCAACCAAATATAGGGAAGAACAGACGATCGCAGTTAAAAGATCAGCACGTATTATATCCAGTAATGGCAATTCCTCGTCTTTTCGATCTGAAAATTTCAACATTAGCACAGACAAGCAATCACTACCGGAGATTGAAGTGAGAACTTCAAATGGGAATGTTCTGATTAAATTTTATTGCAAAAAGCAAATTAGTAGAATAATAAAGGAAAAATATTCAGCCAACTTGAGAAGCTCAATCTCTCCATTACTAGCAGCAGTGTCATGTGTTAAGGTTTTTCCTCATTTTCTTATTATATTTGAATTTTATTTTTTCTTAGAAGAAAAATAAAAGTTACTATAATTACTTTTACTTTTCCTGAAAGAAAAAAATATAATTTTTTTTCATATTTGGCTAACCTCTTTCTTGGAGAAAAGGTTTTGGACATCTATAAATAGAAGACCCCTTCTCATACCATATCGCAATAGCATCCACAATGTAGTCATTAAAGAATCTTTGTTTAGGGGGAGATTTCTCCCGATAAGTTTAATGTTTTTCGATATTAGGTTTTATAATATGTAGGCCGATTGACCAAAATATATAATAATTTAATGATTTTTAGTATGTTTTTCTTTGTCGTCTGATTTATCGTCTTATAATTTGCAAATTTTAAGCTTCCGCATGACGCCCTCTCGATTTCCAACCCAACATCATGCCTTTTGGCTGCAACATTATCCACATGACAATTGTTGCTCAGTTACTACCTTTGTTCTAACCAATACTGTGGAAAGTTATTCTATTATATCTATATTGGAAAATTGTCTATAGTAATTGTAATTTAGTAATTAAGAAAATAAAGCTAATATTCTCTGATATGATATTTCATAATTTTTTTTAAGAAACAGATGGATAATCAATTCAGCAAGACAGCAGAAAATGATGATGCGAATAGTATACGTATGGGCTATGGCTATAATGAAGCTCATCAACGGCCAGGAGGAAGTAGCTTTCATTCAGCATTACAAAATGCAAGATTTGTCGAAGTAAATGACTTTGCATATGTTCCCATCAATAAAATAATTTAAGTGATAATGTTGTTTTAATAGTAGATAAGATCAGTAGGGTCTAAAAATCTCATTTTTTAAAATTTTTTTTTAGCCCTTATAAGTTTGGATCCCATTTTACAGTTTCCTCACGTGCTACAAATGAAATTGGCTCCTCTTGTTTGACAAACAATGAAATTCCACTAACTGATTTTTTTGTTCGTTTGTTCTCCTTTGGGGGACTGCTACAGTACATGCATGCTTTTTTCTTGTTGTTTCTAGGATTTAAATCAAACAGGCAATTAGAGTTTGTTGTATATTAGATTAAATAAAAAAGCACTAGCATTAGAAAATTTAAAGGACCAAAGATATAGAGAGAACATATTTAGGGAATTATTCTAAGTATAAGGGACTATTTGTTTAAATCATTTCTCCCAAATTGAAGCTGAAATACTCTTCATTAAGAGTCTTCATTAATCAGTTTGGCTCAGTTTACCAAAACCAAAATCAAATCAATTATATTAATTTAATCGGTTTGGTTTTTGATTTTTTATTTTTTTTCTTTCTTATCACATTAAATATTAAGTCAATTCCTCTTACGAGAGTTGTGATTAATTTTTGATAAGTTAATTCACGTTTTGTAAGAATTCAATGATTTGATGACTATATGATCTATTAAAATGCCCTTATAGGAGAAATATCAAATCAATTCTCATGCTCGTTAGAATCAATTACTTTCTCATTCCAATTTGTATGATTTGTTTTGTTAGTTCCAAAGAGAATGATATATTTTTATATATTTAACAATGTATTTACTTCAATTATTCATTTTATCCTTTATTAGATGCTTTATGTCACGTAAATATTTAAGTTTCTTTTTTATCATAAATTTTAAAGGTATTTCTTTTCAAATAAAACTTCATACTTATTCAAACACCTTCACATAAGTTGAGATGAAGAAAATATTTTATAGTACATAAAATCGATGCATGATAATTGATATATATAATAGTTCTATTAAATATTATTTCTTATGAGAGAATCACAAATATTTAAGAAATGTTGTTTAAAGAAAATTAAAGAGAAAGTGCTTTATTTCCACCTTGAACTATACGTGAAAAGGTTGAGACACATCCGAACTTTAAGAGAGTCCTATTACTTCCCTGGATTAATTAAAATCGTATTTTTGACAACCTTAGTGCCTACGTGGCACATACATGGCACAACACATTGAAGGATCCACGTAGGCACATGTGTGTGCCACGTAGGCATTAAGGTTGTCAAAAATACGATTTTAATTAGTCCAGGGGTAATAGGACTCTCCTAAAGTTCGGGCATGTCTCAGCCTTTTTGTGTATAGTTCAAGGTGGAAATAGAGCAGTTTTTTCAAAAACGATATCTAAAGTTGTAAGAATAATAATTTAAAAATTATATTTAGATGTCGTGTGGTTCAGTTTTTCCTTCTTGCACTCCATTGAATCAATATGTAATAATTTTTTAAATCAATTTGGTCCGATTTGTCAACTTAATTTGAACACTCCAATTGTTTGTGGACTAAACTGCAAACATCCCAAATTATGATCTACCAACATCAAAACTTGGGGTTCAAACCTGGATATAAAGAAAATATAGCTGAATGGACCTTGCAGTGCACGATTTGAATTAATTGGTGGCCAAATGTGAATACCGGATAGGATAGGAAACCAAACATAATAAAACATCATTTTTTTTCCTTCTTGTTAACACATCATAAGGACACTAGGTGTGTAGTTCTATAGTTTCTACAACGCTGAATAAGTGTCATAGCCTTCTCTCCACGTACATTTGACTCCAGCCATTAACCTTTGGACGTTCTCAAATGAGCTGCCAAACAAACTCATATTAGGTTCTAGGTTTAGTATGAACAACAAGATTGTCATTTTGTCTTGTCATTTTGTCCTCTAATACTGAACAAAACTACAAGAGTACAGTAGCAATTATTTTGTCTAGACTCTAGAGATGGTAGGATTCAAATTAAATTAATACAGTTTTTGCATAATTAGTAAATATATACAAGGAAGTCAAATTAAAGTTGTTTAATTACGTTTCAGTCACCATGATCAGTGTGTTGTTGATTAGCTTGTGGGCCTCAATTTATGGGAAAAAAAAAGAGACTTAGTACTATACAGGTAAATCCAGCTAATTCAACGGTCGCCAATTCACAACTTTTTATGGACGGAGACATCCAATTCCATCCCATGTGCGGTATTGACTTAAAGAAGAGATTCGCACCCTTCAATATAACAAATTAAACGCTTTTTAGTCATTAGCTATTTTAACCTACCAAAAAGGTTCATTTTATTTGCCATATTACAAGCTTATTCCCTTTGCTTGATTCTCTTAACTTTGTTACTCCTTTGCAATTTGTCTAATGCACTCTCCGTATTAGAACATTTATCTTAACTCTTTAAAGTTTCAATTGATCTCCTTTACTGGTCATGCTTCCTGAAATGTAGGTTTTTCCAATCATATTCAACGGGAAATTTACGCTGAGACATGATTGTTTCATTTATTTTTCACAGATTTAGCTCACTAGGAAAAAACATGAAGGAAAATATATTTTCACTCAAATAAAGCTTCCTGATTTTTACGCCGTTATTTTTTCCTTTTTTCGATGACTCAATCAAAATATTTATCAGAACAATTACTACAATGAAAAATTTCAATAAAAAGAATAGTAATCAGGGGCGGAGCCACCTTACAGTTAGGGGGTTCATCCGACCCCTCTTCGACAAGAAATGATACTATTTATACATAACTAAAACTATCTTTTATGTATATATAGGTGATGTTAAACCCCTTCAGCTAATTTACGTGCTTATTTTTTCAACTTTAAACTCTTTTAGTGAAAGTTTTGACCCAACCACTAGTACTAATGTATTTGTCACAAATAAGAAGCAAAACTTAAAAGCCGTACTTTGACGAAATTACGAAAAGGGGGTTACCATGGAAAAAACAAGAAAAGGAGATGTAGTTAATTAGTCACATTTGGTTCTATCATCAAAATTAATTACTCTCTCTTTGAAGTTGGAACAACTGTGATGTTAACAGGAGATGAATGATTCACGAGGTTATACTTTCGAGTATGATGACGCGGCTTGCCCCAGTATGGATGCTTCATCTGACCCCAATACCCACTAATCCCTTCTTTTGTCAGCATATGCTTAAATTATATGTTCTTAAAGTAATTATCAGCTCTTTTTTCTATATCTCTACTTTATCAAAAGCCCTTTATGCCAGGAAGCGTTACCAATTAAACCGACACCATAGTGCAACATACAAGCATTATATCTTCTTAATAAGGTCACTTTACTTCTTATTTACGGAAAAGTTATTTTTTTTTCCTTCATTTTATTTATAATTATTTAACTTTATGTCTAATATATAAAAGTTACTTTTTTTTATTTATTACATAAAAGTTACTTTTACTTTACTTCGACCATCACAAAAGTTCACTATAACCAAATTTTATAATAACTCCATCAAAAAAATGACATGATAATCTTAATTAGCTCTTAATTTTAATTTAAGAGAATATAATATATTACATATATCTTGATTTTTTTTTATATGTGTCCAACCCGATTTTCCTTATGGATTATATAACGGAAGAATATCAATTTCTCAATAGATTAGGCTACCTAGTGAAGGCTATTTTCATAAAAAAATAAAAAAATTAAGTGATATTTTTATGAAATAAAATTATACTTATATATTCTTAAAATCCTCTAAAGTTGAGATATGTGTTGGTAAATTATCTTTTTTCTCTAATATTATGGCATGTAGTTGATAAAATTATTTTTCTCCCTCTAAAATTGTGACATGTAGTTGATAAAATTATTTTTTTCATACATTTTTTTTCTTGCCACTTGGATCTTTGCATTTGGTATATCATAATAATATGATAAACTACTCTATTTATTGAGTTTGCCTTTGTATTTTTAATTGTTTGACTAATCGTTTAATTCTCTTAAAAGATTTTATTATAATATTCAATTTCTGATAAATTACATATTGTTTAATTAATTTAATTGATAAATATAAAAATTAGATATCCTATAATTTCTTCATCTATAAAAGTACTTATATTTTATAACTTTTATTTATGAAACTGTTAATATAACATCATTTGTATAAATTTTGACAATACTTATTCAATGACACAATTAAACTGATTTTATTTTTAAACTATCTTTAGCATGTTGATTTATCTTCAAAGAATTAAAATTATTTTTAAAAAAAAATAATATCATACATGTATTTCTATTTTATGTGTTTTGAAGAATTTAGCTTGTTTATCACTCTTTTTTGATGCACCTTTTTGACAGATTAATGCAATATTCTGAAATGTTTCATAAAAATATCAACTAATTTTTTTTTTTTATGAAAATAGTCTTTATTAGATAATCTAATCTATTAAGAAATTGGTATTCTTTCATTAAATAATTCATAAGAAAAATTGGGTTGTGCACATATAAAAAGGATCAAGATATGAGTAATATATTATATATTCACTTAAATTAAGACTAAGAATTAATTAAGGTTGCCACATCATTTTTTCGATGGAATTATTGTAAAATCCGGTTATAGTGACTTTTTTGATGGTCGGAGTAAAGTTAAATGACTTTTGTGTAATGAATAAAAAAAAAGTGACTTTTCTGTAATAGATACAAAGTTAAGTGACCAAAAATAAAATTTACCCATCTTCTTTGTTACTACAATTTATATGTTATATCATCTTTACTAGTTTCATCTCATCGGGTTGTTATACGGGATAAGTGTGGTATCGCATTAGATTGTTTTATTACATCTTTCATGTGAATATATATCTCACCATTTAGTATAAATAATGGGATAAAATAACCTTGAGATTAGCTAATATCTCATGTTAAACATTGAAATAAAATTAATTTCAAATTTTATGTCAAAATTATTATCCTTATCTCATCGTACCAAACAACTCTTTATATATTCTACGAAATCTACACAATTGACATGAAAATACATTAAATACAATTTTTTCGTATCAAGTATACATCTTCTATTTTTTTTTTTTTTTGGAACTACTTAATTAACTAACCCATTCTTTCCCAAATTTCTTTTTGTATCCCTGCTATTATAAATTCTATATATACAAAATCTTTAAGATTTCATGTTCCTTGTCTGCCATGTATACTATATTATTAATAATAATAAAATTCTCCATAATCTGTCTCTTATCTCGAGGATATATGTAAGACGTTTTAAGATGTAGTATTAGTATAATGTTAAACTTTATTTTTAAGAAGTAAATTATCTTAGAGAGCTAATAAAAAATTATTGTCATTGATACGGATAAAAGATTAGGATTGGTCAGACTGGTCTAAAAATTAGAAGTGCTACATAAATTGCATTTTTTTTTTCTAACATAATTACTGGTGAAGTAAAGGAGGAGGATTCCCAGAAAACTGGAGCTAGCTAGGTGGTCAAAAAGATCACACTGACACGGCAACAGTGAGTAGAGTAGAATCAAGCTGATGAACAAACTAAGAAGTTTCCACCATCCAATCTTTTAACTCGTGCTTATTGCTCTATTATATTGCTCCTATTATTTTAAGTAGTACTAGTAATAATAATAGAGAGAGTGAGAACACAATAATTGAGGTAACATTTCCACCTGTTTTTTCTGTTTCCATTCTCTTTTTTTTTTTTTTTCATATTTTTGGCAGTCAACGCGAAGCAACTATAAAGACACAAGAATTCCTACACTTGACCATCTGACACCAGCTGAGATCTAAATTAAAGCATTCTGGCTCTCATAACTAAGGTAAATTAAGCTTCCTGTCCATTTTAGGAGACCTAATTTTTCTCATTTTATTAATTTTCCCAAATACAATCTATGTATGATAATACTGATTGCGATTTGAATCTTGCGGCAGGATCCATAAGCATAAGATACAACTGATCTATCACTATATAAGATCGAAGACGTACAGATATCGACTTAAATTCCGATTCAGAATGGATACAGCATGGTGGTCTGAAATGGTATGATCGACACTGAAGGCTCTTATTGCTATAATAAAGACTTCATTTTATTCGATTTTATATATGCAGCTCTATATAGTAACAAGTAACAAAATTATCTTTGAAATGAATCGATATTACAGGAGACCCCAATTGATGAATTGCCATTCAATAAGGCCTTCTCCACTTTTTCTCCTCCTCCGCCTTCCAGTATCATTTCTAATAATTACAGCTACTGCCATTCGGGGTCAGCCAAAAACCACTTGGAAAATATGAAGGTCAAGAGTGAGGTTCCATCAGGAACTACCATTAACTTCTCCTCTTCATCATCAATGGAAACTGATGATTTTGGTGATAGCCAAAGTCTAATCCAAGCCCTGGGATTCACATTTGGTGCTGCTGATACTAATACTACTACTCAGAAGAAGAGTTACAGTAGAACTAGTTTGCAGGCACAAGACCACGTTCTAGCTGAAAGAAAGCGAAGAGAACGCCTCACCCAGCGTTTTATAGCTTTATCTACCCTCATTCCCAACCTAAAGAAGGTAATTAAATCTCTTCTCTCTCAATTATATTCCTACTCAAGTTAACTGAACAACATTTTGTGCTGAAAAAGGAATTCATTTGATGATAACGAAGCCGCCATCTTTATTAATTAGAACCTTTTACAGTTCTATATGAATCAGTAATAGCGGAGAAATTAGGAATAATACTAAGGCATTAGAAGAAGAACGTAACCTACTATGGATGAACAATTGGACTAGGGCATTAGAGAATTAAGAGAACACCACTTTGGATTAACAATTGGGGTTGATCGAGTGAAACCTTTATCTATGTTTGAACCCAATTTTTTTTCCCGTTTTGTTGGTTCCATCCTTGGGTGACCTGAAATGGGTCTGTGACTAAAACCAGTTACCTTCTATTGTGATAGTCTGATCCATGTAGGTGAATTTTCGAGTTAAAATAAATCATGACAACAACTAGTTCCATAAGTACTTACAATCCATGTAGATCTAAACTGATCTTTGTTCTGAATTTCGATCTGATGATTAAAAACCATCATAAATATGTATGTGTGCTCTAAAATTGTACTCCTATCCTATATATGATTGACCAAAAATATTGTGTGTTACTCTTTACAGTTGGACAAGGCAACAGTGCTGGGAGATGCTATAAAATACATAAAACAGCTCGAAGAACAACTAAAAACACTTGAAGAAAAAACCAAGAAATGTAAGGAGGTGGAACAAGTGGTTGCGGTGAAGAGACCTCGATTGGCCTCCAGTTGTGACGATTCCTCGTCGTCGGGCGAAATCTCCAGTGTCAGCACAGATCGATCATTGCCAGATATTGAAGTTAGAACTTCAGACGGAAATATACTAATTAGGATTTATTGCAAAAAGCAAACTGGGATAATGAAGGAAATATTCAACGAAGTTGACAAGCTTCATCTTTCTGTCGTTAGTTGCAGCGTTATGCCTTTTGGCTACAACACCTCCCACATGACCATTATTGCTCAGGTACTAATTTGAGTTATGATCATTTGGCCATGAAAATTTCAAATTCAATTTGTCGAAATTATTAATTGATTTACCTTTCTAATTAATATTTTGTCCGTTTAATTTTACAGATGGATCATAAATGGAGTGTCACACCAAATCATATTGCAAATAGAATCCGTGCGGTTATAATGAAAGAAGAAGCCAGCTCTGGTACAACATAAAGAAGAAGATTTTCGAGATTTTTAGAAGTTAATTAATGTCTTTGGATATGTTCAATTTCAATAGTGATATATTGTTTAGATGATAATTGTAAGGTCTGCCGTCTGTAGATCTCTTTTTTCGGATCAAGATCACCTGAAATTAAGTGTTTGGACCCCGATATGCAATTGTCACACCTGAAAGTGGTCTTGTTTTCCTTAATTTGTTATCTTCTGTAATCTATGTTTACTCTTGTCTCCACCAGGTGACAAGGACATGTTTACTGTAGATTTTAGTGAAAAGATTGAACCTTAAATTTTTTTTTTCCATCCGGTGTTTGGTGTCCGATGTTCATATTGGAGCCTCGACTAATTTGAATCGCGCATTGTAAGCACCATTATAGAGGTAGACCGTATTTAAAGCTCGAACCCAAGACCTTTAATTAAGGATAGAACAGTCCTATCACTGCACCACTAACCCATATTGGTGAGCCTTTACTCTTTATCAATTTTGTACGCCCACGTTTCCTTTCATGTCACCAGAGTAACTGAATTGATATGATCTTTAAACCTTGGGCATTAAAATTTTATTTTATTGAATGATTTAAAAGGGTGAATTTTATTTTTTTGGCCGCGAGGATCACCATATGCTAAATCTTGTGATTAGCCATAAATAATTCTATTACCCTGTGAAAAGAGGCTACAGGTTATGAGTCACTTTTTTTTTTTTTAACAACAGGGGGCTAATTTTACCTCAACTAATAACCTTGAACAATATCGAACCATTTCGTACAGTTTATTGAAAAAATATATATGAATCTTCTAAGCTCATTTAAATTAGAAGGACTTTTTTCTTTTAATATCTTAAAGTGTATTTGTCAATTGTACTAAATTGGTATGGGAGAAAAGGGCAGTGTTATGTATTAAAGCTATCACTATGTGCGAGGTTAGGAAGGATCGAACTTAAAATAGGTGAAGAAAAATTCACAAATTTACTTTTTCTCGTAAAATTATTGATTGGAAACGGATATGAAGAGTCAGCAAGCTATTAAAATTTTCAAATGAAATGAACTACGATGATTTGACAGACATATGGAAGGAAAAAGAAGAACTCTTCGAATACTTCCTTAAATTTCCTTTACTTTGTTAATTACCATGAAAACGCATCGCTGAAATAGAAATCCCTTGCATTACACTAGCCACCTCCACTCTCAGGCCATCAAAGAACTCATTAAACATCTGATGCTTCGAGATACACTTTTTCTTTTTCATTTTTTTTTTCTAAATTAAAATAAACATATATATCGCCTTAACTAAATATTCATTCTTGCTTATTTTAATTTTTCACTACTTAAGTATTATTATTATTATTTATAATATTAGCATAGAGTTTATCATAAATTTTGTGATGATCATAGGATGATTACTCCTTTCTTCTTCTTATTTTATACATGTATGTTAATTAGAAGAGACTTTGTTACGCTTCAATAGGATTAGTAAAATATGGTGGGTTCGAAATCGAGAGGGTGTCATGCGGAAGCTTAAAATTTATGATCATGTGATGATAATTCAAAGGATGCATAAAACAATACTAAAAAACTATATTATTGATATGGTTTGGCCAATTTGTCACACCACTTTTTTACGCGTACTCCAAAAAATGGATATTTTAAGGGTCGAAAGGGTTTTATTATTTAAGTGACAAAAAGATGAAAATTTGTTTCGGAAAAAAGATTATTTGCATTTTTTATTCAGAGTCGCCACTTGGCATAATCCGGTGTGCCAAGTCACCTTTGGAAAATCCTTTTCGAAACCATTTGACTCTTAAACCGGTTTACGAACATAGATTCCGGCTAAGGAATTCTGTTGACCGAGGGGAAGGTGTTAGGCACCCCTCGATCCCGTGGTTCGACCACGGTCGCTTGGTGGAGTGTATCGACTATTTTGGCATTATGAAATGTATAAACCACACAAAAGAACACAAAATAATCAAACAATAAACAAAACAAAACAAAACAGTCCAAGAACGTAAAAGTCCAGTCCAATTATACAGTCCGAAAAAAAAAACGAAAATATAAATCCTAGTCTAAAACTAAATCTAAACTCCACTGCCCTACCCGATGCCGCGGGCCTTCATCACGATCATTTTTCGCCAACATGGTACGTCGGGGCATTCCCCGGTGAATAAATACAAATGATCTCGGGGCATTCCCCGGCTAAATAAATACATCTGAATCGAATGCGATAAAGTAGAAAACATTCAACACATACTCCACATTCGACATCCAACGGGACATTTATTTCTAAATTTTGCCTACCTGAACCTACGATTGCCAACCCACTTGACTTATCATAATACTATCATGAAATTGATAATTAGCCGTGAAAGTAACAATAACGACGAATCGAAACAACAACAAATCAAAATTAATCCTAATTTACTTTAACTATTTTTTAACTCGCTCCCCGAATTCCCTTTAAACCACATGATTAATGCATGTTTTGATTTTTCAATCACATCTCATAATCCGAAACCAACGTCAAACACAACATAAACAACGAAGATTCAAACCAAACACACAACAAATAAATCATCCATACCAACAACATCAATAAAAAGTCAAAATAAATTAAAGATTCGGTTAGAAGAAATGGACCTTGACGAAACTAATCCTTGTCGATAATAAAGAAATCCGAAGACCAAAATACTCGATCGGAGAACCTCACAATGAACAACTCCAAACTCAGTATTAAAATAATAACCGGACAGCTCCAAAACACATGAATAAAAACTTTACTATACGAAACCCAACCAAGAATGATGACGAGATTCGATGAAGGCGACTCGAAAGCCACTATCGACGTCGAACCATGAAATAGACGAAACCAAAATCAACCAAAGACAACAAGAAACCAAAAACCAACGCAGATCAAGCTCCGGGGAGCTCCGGTGACGGAGAGGCGGCGGGTGGTTGCCGACGGTGGCGGCAGATCTAGGTGGTGACGAGCCGCGGCCGGATCTGGTCGGATTCTCGGGTTGGGAGATCGGGTCGGGTCCGGTCGGCGAACGGTGTTCGCCTGTGTGGCTATTTCGCCGGTGAACGGAGCGGCGAGGGGAGAGAAAAGAAACGACGGCGCTGTTGCCGCCGTCGCCGATGAAGTCGGGTCAAGGCTGGTGCGGTGGTTTCGTTGGGCGTCGCCGGTGGCGAATGGACGGAGGGCGGCGCTCGCTGGCGAAGTTTATTGGAGGAGAGAGAGAGTGTGAGTTTAGAGAGAGAAAAAGAGAGAGCTGATTTTTCTTTTTTTGGTTCCCCTTCTGTTACTGTTCATTTTATTTTTTGTCTATGTGGGTATGTATATATATTGTGTTTTGAGGCCTTTCTTTTTTGACAAGAAAAAGAGAGGGGGGTGGGGTAGCGTGGGGTAGGGGTAGTAGTGAGGTGTTATTTTTTTATTGGGTAGGTTGTTAGGATAAGATAGGGTTAGTTATTTTATTATTTGTTTATTATTATTTTTTTTTGTATTTTACGAGGTATAATGACATGGGTGAGGGTACACGGTAGGATAAAATAAGAGTGGGTAAAAATGACATCGTGGAGGGTACATGATATGCTAAGGTAGAAAATGAATATAATCAAACTTCTAAGAGGGGGGGGGGGGCAAAATTACGTGTCTACATCATGCCCCCTTTGAATGTAAACACGCAGTGTTTTCAGACAAAGAAGTAGACAACGAGACCGAATTTTGACCCGACCATTATTCAAAGAAAGAAACAGAAGGAAGAAGGACAACCGGGTTTTGACTTAACATATCCCACCTACTCACATTATGAGAGGATCGAGTGACAAGTATCTCAACTTTCGGAAGGAGGTGGACTATACCGAGTTGGAGAGTCGAGTGAGGTTCCATCGAGGTTCCGGTCCACGGCTCTGTCATTACATCAAAAATGAAAATTACAAGTTAAAACATAAATGAAATTACAAAAATCCTATCTATACAGCTTTTATTGGCTCTTGACTCGATTTTTATCACCCTATTCTTCAGGCGGGCTCCTGACTTGCAATTTCTTTCACCTTGTTGCTTGGCTTTCAATTACTTTGCTTTGTTGCTTGAATTTTCCGTTTCTTCACCCTATTCTCCAGGCGGGCTCCTGACTTGCTATTTCATCACCCTGTTCTTCAGGCGGGCTCCTGACTGGCTATTTCATCACCCTGTTCTTCAGGCGGGTTCCTGACTTGCTATTTCATCACCATGTTCTTCAGGCGGGCTCCTGAAACCCAAAATTAAAACTAGAAAGAACAATATCCCAAACAAAAATTATAGTAAATAGTATTTCATTTTTGAAAGCATTGTCCCATTTTCCAGGAGAGTCCTGAACAGAAAGTAAAATCCCATTTTTTAGGAGGGTCCTGAACTGAAAGTAAATTCCCATTTTTCAGGAGGGTCCTGAGCATAAAGTAAAATCCCATTTTCCAGGCGGGTCCTGAACATAAAGTAAAATTCCATTTTTCAGGAGGGTCCTGAACATAAAGTAAAATCCCATTTTCCAGGAGGGTCCTGAACAAAAAGTAAAATCCCATTTTTCAGGAGGGTCCTGAACCGAAAGTAAATTCCCATTTTTCAGGAGGGTCCTGGACATAAAGTAAAATCCCATTTTTCAGGAGGGTCCTGAACTGAAAGTAAATTCTCATTTTTCAGGAGAGTCCTGAACATAAAGTAAAATCCCATTTTTCAGGAGGGTCCTGAGCAGAAAGTAAAATCTCATTTTTTCAGGAGGGTCCTGAACAACAATTAAAAATTTCATTTTTCAGGAGGGTCCTGAACATAAAGTAAAATCCCATTTTTCAGGAGGGTCCTGAACAGAAAGTAAAATCCCATTTTTCAGGAGGGTCCTGAACAAAAAGTAAAATACCATTTTTCAGGAGGGTCCTGAACAGAAAGTAAAATCCCCGGATGTGCATTTCCAATGGTAGCTGAATCAAGTGAAATGAATTTGCCCCTGTTTCAACAAAGAAAATTTGTCAGTTAAAAACTTAGTGGTGGCTTGCAGCTCTTGGCTTCTCAGGTATCTGCCCCAGCATTCGTTCCTTTCATCTTTGTTCTCAAATTGCTAACACCTGCCCTGTCTTGCCGCATCATTGACCTGGATCCAGATTAAGGGAAATGAGTTCTGACTCAAACGATGGGTTTTCATTTTACCATGCCCCTGAGCTGCACTCTTTTCCCAAATTCGAATGCTTCCACGAATCCAATAGTCTGTCGGTTGATAGACTTTCTTTGCTTCGTGTTGAATTACGATCATATTTTTCTTGTGCTGTTCCTTGGCTTTTCCTCATATAATTGGAAGGACTGGTAGTAAATTTTGAAATCCTTCCTCGCTTGTTTTGACACAGACTTGACTTAAAATGTAAAGAAAATGATGGGGACTTTTATTTTTGTTAAATGACATAAGAAAAGACAAAAAACATGAATATGTAAATGAAAGAAATGGGCAATGTCCCATATTTAAAAAGAAAAACTTATCTGAATACGACGACCAACTCCAATAAGTATGACATGCATTTTGGATTGAGCTGCCTGATCTTCCTATCCAAACTCCCCATTTGTTGTTGAGTTCGTACCTTTGCCTCTGAGCCGCTTCTTCAAATCCATTGGACTCATACATCACATTCGATTGATGACATCTTAAAAGAATTTCGCCAACAAATCTCTTTCTTCTCACTTTTCACTTTTCTCTTGAACTCTCCATCGCCTTATGGTGCCTGCAAAGGTTTTCACCAATAAGACACTCTCATTTTCATTTTCTCTCAACTCACCATCGCCTTATGGTGCCTGCAAAGGTTTTCACCAATAAGACTCTCTCATTTTATTTTCTCTCAACTCACCATCGCCTTATGGTGCCTGCAAAGGTTTTCACCAGTAAGACTCTCTCATTTTATTTTCTATCAACTCACCATCGCCTTATGGTTCCTGCAAAGGTTTTCACCAATAAGACTCTCTCATTTTATTTTCTCTCCACTCACCATCGCCTTATGGTGCCTGCAAAGGTTTTCACTAATAAGACTCTCTCATTTTTATTTCTTTCCTGATTTCTTATGCTGAGGGAGACAAGCGGCACTTCACACTGTATCATCATATCCATTGCATGCTTAGCCTTAACCTTATCAAAAATTGATCTAAAGGGCTTTCTTTGGTTGTAACTTGGCTTTTGGTTAAGGTTAAAAAATATGGTAAGAGGCTCAAACGATACTTGAAGTGGGGGTGGGACTTACAACTTTTGGAATCGATTCAAACAACACATTAACTCATGCCCCAGTTTTGTTGACTGGGTGAATCTTAAAATTTTATTTGGTTGGACCGAGCCCGAAATAGGGCAGCCTACGTATCTCACTCCCGAGAGAGGAGAATCAGGTCGCACGTAGTTCTATCAGCTTGTTCTTTGTTTTGTTTTGATTTTGATTTTCAATTTTTTTTTTCGAACTCTTTCTTTTGTTCTTATTTTCTTGACATTTATCCTCAACTCTATTTTGGTTCCAAAAGAGGGATATGAAAGAAAAATAAAACGAAGCTCAAATGGGTAAACAAGGGATGACACAATGTTTGGATAGAAGAACAAAATGCCTTCATCATATCAATCTTCAAGAATGCAAGTACTAAACATGCAATAAACTCAACAAAGGATCCAATATCATACATAGTATCTTTTGACCGCATCGGCATTAATAGCCATTTCTGCCATTTTGCCTTCAATATCTGTCAAATATAAGGCTCCATTGGGCAATACTTTCTTCACAACAAAGTGACCCTGCCAGTTAGGGGAGAACTTGCCTCTCGCTTCAACCTGGTAAGAAAGGATACGTCTCAATACCAACTGACCAACTTCAAAATTCCTGGGATGGACCTTTTTGTTATACGCTTGAGCCATCCTCCTCTGATACAATTGGCTATGACACATAGACGTTAGCCTCTTTTCCTCAATCAAACTCAAATATTCCAGTTGGGTTTTTACCCATTTGTCATCATCAATCTCTGCTTCTATAATGACTCAAAGAGAGGGAATTTCAACTTCTGCAGGGATGACTGCTTCTGTCCCATACACCAATAAATATGGAGTTGCCCCTGTTGAAGTACGAACAGTGGTGAGATAACTCAACAATGCAAATGGAAACTTTTCATGCTACTGTCTAGACCCTTGTACCATTTTTTGCAGTATCTTCTTTATATTCTTATTGGCAGCTTCTGCAGCACCATTGGCCTTTGGGCGATATGGAGTAGAATTTCGATGCGCGATCTTAAACTGTTGACATACTTCTTGCATCAAATGACTATTGAGATTGGCGGCATTGTCTGTAATGATCATCTTAGGAATTCCAAATCTACAAATGATATTGGAATTTACAAAATCTACCACTGCTTTCTTTGTCACTGACTTAAAAGTTACTGTTTCTACCCACTTGGTGAAATAGTCAATGGCTATTAAAATGAATCTATGCCCATTTGACGCCTTTGGCTCAATCGGTCCAATCACATCCATTCCCTAAGCTACGAACGACCATGGAACGGCCATTGCATGTAACTCAACAGGAGGAGAACGTTTCAGATGACCGTGTACCTGACATTGATGACACTTTCAAACAAATTGAATAGAATCCCTTTCCATGGTAAGCCAGTAATAACCTGCTCGAAGAATCTTTTTTGACAAGACATGACCATCCATATGCGACCCGCATACTCCAGAGTGTATTTCAACCATGATTGCTGAGGCTTCTTTTGCATCTACACACCTCAAACGCCTAATAGTCCTCTTTTGATCGTTGGTGGCATATGCTGGGTATTCTCTTGACTGAATGTACCGCTTGATATCCAAGAACCAAGGTTCTCCATCGAGCTCTTCTTCAACCGCATTACAGTAAGCATGTTGATCACGACTCTGTATATGCACTGGATCGATGTAGGCTTTGTCAGGATGTTGGAGCATTGAAGACAGAGTGGCTAAAGCATCAGTAATTTCATTATGAATCCTTGGAATATGCCTAAATTTTACTAACACAAACCGTTGACATAGCTCCTGCAAGCATTGTTGATACAGGATAAGCTTCAAATCTCGCATCTTCCAATCGCCTTGAATTTGATGGACGAGCAAATCCAAATCTCCCAACACTAATAATTCCTGGACTCCCATATCAACAGCTAACCTCAAACCAAGAATGCAGGCTTCATACTCTGCCATATTGTTAGTACAGTAGAATCGAAGTTGTGCTGTTATCGGGAAATGTTGTCCCAATTCAGAAATAAGAACCACACCTATTCCGACTCTTTTCATATTGACAGCTCCATCGAAAAATAACCTCCAACCAGGATCAACATCTATAACGACCTCATCGACACACGACATTTCTTCGTCAGGAAAATTTGTCTTTAATGGCTCGCACTCTTCATCGATGGGATTCTCAGCAAGATGATCTTCCAAGGCTTGGGCTTTCATGGCGGTTCGAGTCACATATACAATGTCGAACTCGGTAAGCAATATTTGCCACTTTGCCAATCGACCTGTCGGCATAGGCTTCTGAAAAATGTACTTCAAAGAATCCATGCAGGAGATGAGATAAGTAGTATAGGATGAGAGATAATGCTTCAACTTCTGTGCTACCCAAGTTAGGGCACAACACGTCCTTTCAAGAAGAGTATACCTGGCCTCATAAGTGGTAAACTTCTTGCTAAGCTAATAAATACCCTGTTTCTTTTTGCCTGTGACATCATGTTGACCCAGGACACAACCGAAAGAATTGTCCATGACTGATAAGTACAAGATCAAAGGCCTACCAGGCTCCGAGGGTACCGGCACGGGCGGATTTGACAAGTTTCTTTTGATTTGATCGAACGCTTTCTGACATTCTTCAGTCCATTTTACCGCAGCACTCTTTTTCAGCAACTTGAATATGGGCTCACAAGTGGTTGTGAGTTGAGCAATAAACCTGCTATTGTAGTTCAGTCTACCAAGCAAACTCATCACACCCGTTCTATTCTTGGGCGGGGGCAAATCCTAAATGGCTTTGATTTTCGAGGGATCCAATTCAATTCCCCGATGGCTGACTACAAACCCTAACAGCTTTCCAGACGAAACTCCAAATACACATTTTGCCGGGTTGAGTTTGAGATTATACCTGCGAAGCCTTTCAAAGAACTTTCTTAAATCTTTAACATGGTTGGCCTGACTTTTTGACTTAATGATCACATCATCCACGTAGACCTAAATCTCCTTATGCATCATATCATGAAACATAGTGGTCATGGCTCTCATGTATATTGCTCTAGCATTCTTCAAACCGAACGGCATCACTCGATAACAATAAGTTCCCCATGGTGTGATAAAAGATGTCTTCTCTGCGTCTTCATCATCCATAATGATCTGGTGATATCTGGCATAGCAATCCACAAAAGAGGCAACCTTGTGTTTAGCACAGTTGTCTAACAAAATATGGATGTTAGGTAGTGGAAAATCATCTTTCGGACTTGCTCTGTTCAAATCCCGGTAATCAACACATACTCGAATTTTGCCATCTTTCTTTGGTACAGGAACAACATTGGATAACCATATGGGATAACGCGCTACTCGAATTACTTTGGCTTCAAGTTGTTTCATGATTTCCTCTTTAATTTTAATACTTACATCTGTTTTAAACTTCCTTAACTTCTGTTTGATAGGAGGGAACGCGGGATCAGTTGGCAATTTGTGAGCCACTAACTCAGTGCTTAAACCGGGCATGTCATCATAAGACCATGCAAAAACATCCTTATAATCCATTAATGCTTGAATCATTTCATCTTTTAGCTGTGGCAAAACATGTACACTGATTTTAGTTTCCTAACATCTTCTTGATCCCCTAGATTTATCGGCTCAGTCTCATTCAAATTAGGATTTGATTTGTCTTCAAATTGTTCCAACTCTTTGCTTATTTCTTCTAGTGCTTCTTTTTCATCATATTCCCCATCCTGCTCCATTATATCTGTATCAGTTTGGATTTTAAGATCAGGCTAAAAATTCCGCATGCATGTCATGTCATTAGAATCAGCATAAAGAGAAGTGTGCAAGAAAGAAAAACAAAATATATTAGACACAAAACCAAAAGGGACACTGCATTTCATTAAATAAAAGATAGAACGGGTTGAACATAGATACCAACATAACATAAACAAACTAAAATCCGAATTATAACCCTGAAATAACTCGGATAAACAGAAAGAAAAACAAAATAAACTACCAAAACTCCCTCCTGACGGGGAAAGGAGTGACTTCCCAATTATTGAGTCGGATAGCTGGACCTATGAATTATACGTCTGCCATACTGGTACCTTCTCCTGCTTCAACCATATCAACTTCAATAAAAAGGTTTTGGAAGTCATCAACCAATTCAACTTCAAATTCCACATGCTTCGCGATATCGCTCTTAACAAACGATTCACTGAGTAGTGGCATTGGGCGAGGGAGTGACCATGTTTCCTTTTTCCTTCCCTTGGCTTTCTTCAGATCTTCAGTCGTAGGCTCAAATCCCAGACCAAACATGCCCACGTTCTCACTCGGACATATGGGATGAACTATACCATGCAGAGATGCTCCCAAACCTTTTCCTGGCTCAAATCCGTATTTCTAAAGTTCACTCACCATCATGATAGAAGCAGAAGACAATTACGGTCCCGGTATAGCCTGCCATTCAGGGATACGACTCACTAGTACTGTATCAAAAATTTGATAGACGAATGTCTCCTCTACGTTATTTGTTTCAATAAGAGACAAGGGAGAATCTTCGTAGGCTGACAAATCTCCTTCACCATGAATAACTACTTCTTGCCTGTCATGCTCAAACTTAATCATTTGGTGCAGTGTAGATGCAACCGCCTTGGCCTTATGGATCCACGGCCTTCCCAACAACGGATTGTAAGAGGATTCTACATTAAATACTTGAAACTCTATGGCGAACTCAACAGGCCCTATGGTCAACATTAGTTCTATTTCGCCAATGGAATTTGATTTTGCACCATCGAAAGCCCTAACACATACATTGTTGGGCCTGATCCTGTCAGCACCAATATTCAACTTTTGCAAAGTAGAAATAGGGCAAATATTTACACCTGAACCTCCATCAATCATAACATGAGTGACGTAGAAATCTTCACACTTCACTGTAATGTAAAGGCCCCGATTATGCCCTGTACCTTCAACAGGCAATTCATCATCAGAAAACCTGATCCGATTGACCTTAAAGATTTTTCCAACCATTTTCTCAAGTTGGTTGATTGTAATCTCCCTTGGAACATATGCTTCATTTAATACCTTCTGTAAAATATTACGATGCTCCTTGGAGTGCAACAGAAAAGATAAAAGGGAAATTTGAGCAGAGGTTTTCTTCAACTGGTCCAATATTGAATACTCTGGCAACTTCATCTTTTTCAAAAAAAATTCGGCTGCCTCTTCAGTAATAGGCTTTTTGATAGACGACGGTCCACTCACCGTTGGCTTGGACTTACTAAAGCTTTTAGGCACGAAGCATCTTCCTGACCTAGTCAAACCTCCTACCTCATCTACATTTTCCACAACTTCTTTTCCATGATAGGTCATCACAGTCCGCCCATAATTCCAGGGAATCCTTTTCGTATCAACTATCGGAGATTGGGTCACCGGTTTGAGGATAATAGGCGCTGCCAGTGCTCCTTTCACTGTCAAGATGGGCTGACTCAGAGCCCCCACCACTGTCAACTTGGGTTTATCCTGACTTGAATCAACATGCCTTCTGGCACCTTGTACTGTGATCAGGGGTTTCTTCGTGCTTTTTTGGGCTTTATCTTTTCTCATTCCCTCCTGGCTTAATGACATTGCTTTCAAAGACTCTGCTACATTTACCGATTTCTCTTCAGTGGTCTGTATCTTGACAATAGGCTTATAATCCCTCGAAGACTCTTTCCCATCATATATCAATTCTAACATATTGGTCTCAGCATGGGTTGGCAGAGGATTCTGGTTAATGTTTGGACCCTTCGGGGCCTGGACCAACATCTGATTCGTGTCAATTAAATACTGGACAACTCTCTTTAAATGCCAGTATTTCTCAATATCATGGCCTGGCATATCAGAATAGTACGCACACCTTAAAGAATAATCGAGATTCCTCGGCGGTGGATTTGAAATCCTTCCTTGAATTGGACTCAAAACCTTCAACTTTCTCAACCTATCAAACATGCTAGCATATGACTCCCCAAGAGGTGTGAATTGATTTTTGACCGCCTTCTCCTTCTTATACTCGGGCCTAGGCTGAAAGGTGGGTCTGGAGGGGTTTTAGTAATGGAGCTTGCGCGCGCCATTGTGGGTAAGAAGGGGTTTGGCCATATGGCTGTGCGCTATATACTGGGTAAGGTGGTGGTGGAATAGAATATAAAGGGTTTTTTGGAGGGTAGTAATGGTGGGGAGGAATATATTGAGCTTGGGTGTAGAGTTGGGTTTGGCATTGGGGATAGGGGCGAGGTGGTCTTTTGGGATAGGAATGGGTTCCAGCTACGACAGACGCCACGTTCTCTTTTTTCTTTCTACCTCCAAATGCGCCAGATCCATCTTGAATCTCTTGTGTGGTGGCTTTTAATGCGGTAAAACTCACTATTCGGCCGGTTTTAATTCCATCCTCTATCATCTCCCCCATTTTGAGGACTTCCATAAAAGACTTTCCCATTGCCGAAAGTAAATATTGAAAATAGGTCTCATCCTACACCTGAATGAAAACTTCTACCAATTTACTTTCTTTCATTGGAGGCTTTACCCTGGCGGCCTGTTCACGCCACCTTATCGCGTATTCCCTAAAACCTTCAGTGCTCTTCTTCTTCATGTTGACCGAGGACTTTTTGTCTGGAATCAGGTCGATGTTATACTGAAAATGCTGAACAGATTCAGAAGCCAAATCATCCCAACTATTCCATTTATCGATATCTTAATCGATAAACCATTCTGAGGCCAGATCTGAAAGACTCTCGCCAAAGAAGGCCATGAGCAATTCTTCCTTTCCTCCTGCAACCCTCAACTGGTTGTAATAACGTCTTAAGTGTGCCACGGGATCGCCGTGTCCTGCATACTTCTCGAACTTAGGCATCTTAAATCCGGGGGGAAGATTGATGTCTGGGAACATGCAAAGATCTTTATAAGAAACACTCCTATAATCTCCGATTCCTTGCAGATTCCTCATAGCCTGTTCTAAACTTTTCAATTTCCGAGCTATGATATCCTGTTCCTCCGTATCAAATGGAAATGCAGGCGGCTGAGTGTACCCATACGGTTCATTCAATTGCAAAGTAGGCTCTGGGACATAATACTGAACACCTAAAACCTTCAGTACTGGCTCACTAGAAGACCTAGGAAGCCTCATTGTGGGACGCGCAGCATATATGGGAGTTTCATGTGGTGGCGGAACCACAAATATCGGTGTGATCGGTGGCGCTGGCTGAGCAGCGGATCATGATTGGGGAGCTGCCAAGGGTACACTAGAACTGCCAGGATGATAATATCGCGGAGTGAATCCTAGCGCGTGGTCGGGTGACTCAGTAGGAACAGAGAATTGCGCCTGAGAGAGTGGTGGGCAATTAGAGATGTTTTCAAGAACTTCAGGGAGCGGAGGAGGAGGCATTTCGCTGGCCCACGCCCCGTGCAAATCTATCAGTTGTTTTCTGAGCCTTACTACCTCATCATTGTGTTCAGCACTTTCTTCCCTGTGCTCCTGATCCGGGTCAATGAGCGAATTTTCCATCTCTCTGTTAGCCATGGTGAGCTTTGCTTTGGATCTGGTGAAGTATGGGTGACTAGCCAGAGTGCTGCAAACCTACCACTGTTATCTGAAAGAACATGTTCATCAAAGATGACATCCGTTAGGATTAAGGCACACAACAGACATGGGAATCTTATTGGTAAAATTGCCCTAAATTCATACTCATTTCTACCAACTTTTGAGGGTAGCGAGGTCATTTCAACATTATCCTGATTTTTGTCTACACCACTTTTATCTACACTTATTATTATTTTTCTTTCCCTCTGTTTTCTCTTTTTTTTCTTCTTTCTCTTTTTTTCTTGTATCAATCTCTGCTCTTTTCTTTTCTCTCGTTATCTACCTTTATTTTATCATTCTTTATGGCTTCTGTTTTTCTTTGAAAGAGGAAAAATAAGAAACAATGAAACAAAATGATTAGATTGAACCCAAAAGTAGGTTGCCTACGTATCATGTTGTACATGAATCAGATCTTGCGTAGTTCGGGCAGCATGTGCATGAACATTGCCCACTTTTTTTTTTTTTTACGAAAAATGAAAATAAATAAACAAAGGAAAGACGTAACATCATAACCCTGTGAAGAAAGAAAACAACAAAACGTACAAAAAGTTTGGGACCACTGTAAAACTAAACAACAAACACGAAACAACGTTATAGACCCCTAAGACGACATAGGTGAAATTACTAAAAAAGACTCTAATACCAAAACAACTTGACTTCGACTTAAAACAGACACCACCCTACAATGACAGACACATAAAAGACTCCAACTGGATAAAGATAAGAAGTGCTCTTTCAGACTGATGCTCTGTGTGATGACCCTGGCTGATATGGACCTGCCTCTGAAGTTCTCTTTCTCCCATTCAAGATTTGTAGCATATCCTGTAAAGATACCCTGATACCGGAGAAGAAGCTTCGGGCCCGTATTCCTGCTTCATGAGGAGTGCACTTGGAAAGATTATTCTGACACCTTTCTACCGACTTGAACAAATCTGCTAACTGAACTCTCAGTGTTTCCACTTTAGACCTTACACTTTCATCTTGATGGTCGTCTACTATGCATTCTTCCTGTATTCTCCCTCTAAGCTACGCTGGTAAGGGTTGACTGATACCCCGAGGGATAGATTGAAGCTAGACCTCATATCCCTGAGTGTGGCCCGGATTATCCAAACTTTCCTTGAATGTGTCCACACCTAGCTTTGTTGCATGCTTCCAAAACTGTTCATACCTGCTCTCACCTAAGGCTTGGTCCTTAAAGTATTCAACATCCTTCAGAAGATCTACTGCCGGTGGCACGTCCTGTAGCCTACCTAACTGGCGCATTACCCAAGAAGGATTGTATGGTCTAGTGCAATTGAGTCCTAACATAACTAAAGGGAACTGAGTCTGACAACCCAACAATACTATCTTTGGTCGAAGCCACAGATAAGTCCACAAAATGTTATCCCCGGTTCTTGATTCAAGAAATTCAATCCAAGCCTTGACTCCCACGGGTAACGAGAATTTATCCAAACGCAACCTGGAGTCCATGGCTTTCACTCGATTGGGAATACAACGATCTAACACGTCTGATCTAACTAAAGAAGGAACATGCAAATGCTCTATCAACCATAACTGCAATATCAAGTTACTGCCCTAAAAAAATCTCCTTCCCTCTTTCACTTTGTTTAAAGCCTTATATATTTCTTTTAAGATCATGGGTATGAGAGTGAACCTGCCATTTTGATTAATGCCCTTGTCGTTTTGATTCTTATGAAATAGGGCCATCACCACAGATTGCAAACGGATATTAATACGTCTTTCTTCTAGTGGAAACACTAAAGTACCTAACAAAGCAAGGGTGAAGACTTCAAGACGCTTTTTCTCCCATTTCTCCTTAGTCACATGAAATTCATCCCAAAAGCAATCAAAACCTTTCGAGGGCCCGAATCTATCGAACAAAAAATCTAGGGAAACCCACGAGTCACTTAAACAACCCAAATGGATACCCTTACTTTTTAAACCACAGGACTGCAAAAATCTCACGCCAGTATGATTTCGCGCTCGGATCATATCCTTCTCGATATAGGGCAAATGCAACAAACCGGATATTTCTGTCAAAGTAGGAGTCATTTCACATTCCCCAAACCTGAACACCAAACTACTCGGATCCCAAAAGGTCAACAAGGCCTCTATTAAATCTGGACGAGGGGTAACAAGCAAAAGTTCCGTAAGATCACCTAATATTTTAATCAGTTTCTGCTGATCAACATAGTTAAACATTTCCCACCATTTGATTAACTTTTTGGGCACCTTGACAACCATCAGGGTTCTAGACTTGGTGGACAAATCCATCCTGTAATAACACACAAGACGTTACCTCAAAAATTCGACAGGAGTAGAAGATTCCCAACCCTTGGGATTTTTGACGCAAACATATGTCGATGAGACAGACCACATTCATGTCTCTAATTCGCCGAACAGAAGTACTGAGCGAAATCAGTCTACTTGGCAAACAACTCTAGATTACGGGACAAGAGACCTAGGCTAATACTAAGACCAAAGTAGACACAAAAATTTACCGGACCCACCGAGGGTTGCCTACGTATCCCAACTCGAGGGAAGGGAATCAGGTATGCGTAGTTCATTCAGATTGGACAATTAATGATTAACAAATAAATTGACCCTAACTTACTACCAAAAACGAAAAAAAACTTTTTTTTTTCGGCTAGACGCTTTAATTAAGACTGACACCACCAATTATATAGAAAAATCTTTTTGACATTTTTGTTTTTGACAAATAAGTAGCAAAGGCAAACAAAACTTTTTCTCTCTTTTTTTTTTTTTGAACTCACGGTACTTTACAAAATGTAAAAAAATCTTTTTTGAATTTTGGGATTGTGAAAAACAAAAGCCATAACGAATTCTAAAATAAACTACGACACTCCTTTTTTTTTTCGTTCTTTTCGACTCACTTTTCTATTTTTTTTTCTTTTTCGTTTTTGCCTACACACCTTACTCCTAACAAATTATTTTTTTTTTTCAAAAATCAGTCCGTCAAATGACCACGTTACCCATAATAATGCAACAGTTAGCACATAGGGATGCTTTAAAGGAGAGTCTCCTACAAAGGGTCATGTGGGTCCCGCTAGGTCTCCGCATGATGCACATAAGCATGACCTAAAGGCTGACCTACGTTGCGGTTTACTAACAAGGCTGTTCGGGGAAGCATATGGTAGATAGTGACTGCTTTGCTTTCCACCTACTCCATAACACCGATGGCTCCCCCCCTAAAATAAGGGTGACTCAACTAGAGGTTGTGTACAACACGTGTACTACGAGACTTGTTGCAGAAAGAAGGCCGGGGGGTGGGCTCATGATGACAGATATAAAGCGGTAACACATAGGATAAATAATATAAACAAAGAGCACGAAAAAGCACAAAAAGTGAAAATAACACAAACAATAACCACAAACAATGTTTATACACTCGTAAAGCCAAACAAAGCCGATACGACTCCAAAAATAGCTCGAATTCTGAAAACTTGTCATGTTCCCCAACAGAGTCGCCAGAAGCTGTCACACCCCTTTTTTACGCATACTCCAAAAAATAGATATTTTAAGGGTCGAACGGATTTTATTATTTAAGTGACAAAAAGATGAAAATTTGTTTCGGAAAAAGGATTATTTGCATTTTTTATTCAGAGTCGTCACTTGGCATAATTCGGTGTGCCAAGCCAGCTTTGGAAAATCCTTTTTGAAACCATTTGACTCTTAAACCGGTTTGTGAACAGAGATTCCGGCTAAGGAATTCTGTTGACCGAGGGAAAGGTGTTAGGCACCCCTCGATCCCGTGGTTCGACCACGGTCGCTTGGTGGAGTGTATCGACTATTTTGGCATTATGAAATGTATAAACCACACAAAAGAACACAAAATAATCAAACAATAAACAAAACAAAACAGTCCAAGAACGTAAAAGTCCAGTCCAATTATACAGTCCGAAAAAAAATAAAAAAATATGAAAATATAAATCCTAGTCTAAAACTAAATCTAAACTCCACTGCCCTACCCGACTCCGCGGGCCTTCATCACGATCATTTTTCGCCAACATGATACGTCGGGGCATTCCTCGGTTAATAAATACAAATGATCTCGGGGCATTCCCCGGCTAAATAAATACATCTGAATCGAATGCGATAAAGTAGAAAACATTCAACACATACTCCACATTCGACATCCAACGGGACATTTATTTCTAAATTTTGCCTACCCGAACCTACGATTTCCTACCTACTTGACTTATCATAATACTATCATGAAATTGATAATTAGCCGTGAAAGTAACAATAACGACGAATCGAAACAACAACAAATCAAAATTAATCCTAATTCACTTTAACAATTTTTTAACTCGCGCCCCGAATTCCCTTTAAACCACATGATTAATGCATGTTTCGATTTTTCAATCACATCTCATAATCCGAAACCAACATCAAACACAACATAAACAACGAAGATTCAAACCAAACACACAACAAATAAATCATCCACACCAACAACATCAATAAAAAGTCAAAATAAATTAAAGATTCGGTTAGAAGAAATGGACCTTGACGAAACTAATCCTTGTCAATAATAAAGACATTCGAAGACCAAAATACTCGATCGGAGAACCTCAAAACGAACAACTCCAAACTCAGTATTAAAATAATAACGGGACAGCTCCAAAACTCGTGAATAAAAATTTTACTATACGAAACCCAACCAAGAACGACGACGAGATTCGATAAAGGCGACTCGAAACCCACTATCGACGTCGAACCATGAAATAGACGAAACCAAAATCAACCAAAGACAACAAGAAACCAAAAACCAACGCAGATCGAGCTTCGGGGAGCTCCGGTGACGGAGAGGCGGCAGGTGGTTGTTGACGGTGGCGGCAGATCTAGGCGGTGACGAGCTGCGGCCGGAGCTGGCCGACGCGCCGCGGACGGAGCTGGCCGACGCGCCGCGGACGGAGCTGGCCGACGCGCCGCGGCCGGAGCTGGTCGGATTCTCGGGTTAGGAGATCGGGTCGGGTCCGGTCGGCAAACGGTGTTCGCCTGTGTGGCTATTTCGCCGGTGAATGGAGCGGCGAGGCGAGAGAAAAGAAACGACGGCGCTGTTGCCGCCATCGTCGGTGAAGTCGGGTCAAGGCTGGTGCGGTGGTTTCGTTGGGCATCGCCGGTGGCGAATGGACGGAGGGAGGCGGTCGCCGGCGAAGTTTATTAGAGGAGAGAGAGTGTGAGTTTAGAGAGAGAAAAAAAAAGAGCTGATTTTTCTGTTTTTTGGTTCCCCTTCTGTTACTGTTCATTTTGTTTTTTGTCTATGTGGGTATGTATATATATTGTGTTTTGAGGCCTTTCTTTTTTTACAAGAAAAAGAGAGGGGGGGTGGGGTAACGTGGGGTAGGGGGTAGTGGTGAGGTGTTATTTTTTTATTGGGTAGGTTGTTAGGATAAGATAGGGTTAGTTATTTTATTATTTGTTTATTACTTTTTTTTTTGTATTTTGCGGGGTATAATGACATGGGTGAGGGTACACGGTAGGATAAAATAAGAGTGGGTAAAAATGACATCGTGGAGGGTACATGATATGCTAAGGTAGAAAATGAATAAAATCGAACTTCTAAGGGGGGGCAAAATTACGTGCCTACACAATTGGCCTACATATTTAAACTAATATTAAAGAAAATATAAAAGCTGTTTGGGAGAAAATTCCCCCTAACCAAGACTCCTAAATTTAAATAACTACATTGTAGATTCTCTTGTGTTATGGTATGAGAAGAGCGTTTTCTATTTATATATATCCAAAATCTTTCCTAACTCTAAGAAAGAGGTTAGCCAAATATGGAAAAGAATTATATTTTCTTTTTAAGAATAAAGTAAAAGTATTTATGACTACTTTTATTTTCCTTACAAGAAAAAATAAAACTTAATTTTGGTTAGAAAATCAGGCAAAAACCCTAACAAATCTCTCATTTTTAGCTTGATTTTCTGCAAAATATTCTTTTTCTTCCAGTTCTTGTGCATAATCTTCGTTCTTCACATATTCTTCATATATCACTGTTGTTTGACATGCTTTAAAAATTGAGCCTTTTTGGGTTAAAATATATCAACCCTTTTCGGATTAAAAATAGTGGAACCCTTTTGCAAGGTTAAAACTTAAAAGTGAGCTTTATTTTTAAATATGTGATAGTAGGATTATTTAAATATGATTGACAATTGTCTCCACATATTGTTAGACAAAATCGTCATTATCGCCAAACTGGTTGCATCTTGATTTGAAACCGCTTTGAACCTATTTAATTTCGTTTCACCAAACCATTGGACCTTTGAACCGTAAGCTCTGATACCACTTGTTGGGTTCGAAATCGAGAGGGCATCATGCGGAAGCTTAAAATTTTTGCGAACCATATGGCGATAATTCAGAGGACACATAAAACAATGCTAAAAAATTATATTATTGATATGATTTGGCCAATTAGTCTACATATTAAAACTAATATTAAAGAAAATATAAAAACTGTTTGGGAGAAAATCTCCCCTTAAACAAGACTCCTGAATTTAAATTTAAAGGACTACATTGTGGATTCTCTTGTGTTATGGTATGATAAGAGGGATTTTCTATTTATAGATGTCTAAAACTTTTTCTCTAAGAAAGAGGTTAGCCAAATATATGGAAAAGAATTATATTTTCCTTTTAAAAAAAAGTAAAAGTATTTATGTCTACTTTTATTTTCCTTACAAGAAAAAGTAGCACTTAATTTTGATGAGAAAATCAGGGCACAAACCCTAACAAAATAAGGTATAACCCTCCTTACTTTTTCTTTTGAGGCATTTCTCCCAGTGGATTTGTTTTAAAAAAAAAATATGTATATAGCCTCAACTGAGTAATCACTTTATTCCTTCATTCGCCAACCTGCAGCTACTGAGTCGGACTAGTAATAGTCCATTACATGTATGTAAAGAGATTTCAGAACTTAGTATCCCACCAAGTTCTGAAAATTCAATTAACAGGAATTCTTTGATATTGAATGCCCGGAGGATTATTACTCAAGTAACTCCAAATGTGTTGGGTTGTTGTACCTGCAGAATAAGCATGTACCAAAAGACCTACATCAAGAGGAAGTTACATGTCCAACTTTTTTGTTCCTTTACGTTAGTCCAAGCATCCTTTGAAAAGTCAAATATTCATTCCTAGTCATAAAATGTAGCAGTAGTTATGATACAATCCTATTATATAAGTAAAATTAGAAATTAAACAACCAAATTTCCGACCAAATGATCTAGAAAACTTAATAGTAGGATCAGCTGGTCTGTTGTACGCGTACTTTGACTCCAACCTCTTCGTTTCTCTACCGTACCGTTTGGACTTTAGCTACAATTTTTGGTTCAAATATTCTACTCCTATTCATTGCTTCTGATGAGTGAGCTGCCTGCTGTCCAAACTCATATATTACTAGGTTTGGTATGAATAATAAGATTCCTAAAAACTTGGAATAACGTGTAATTTTTTCTTCTGCCAACTTATATACTGTAATATCTTAATGCAACTAGCTAGATAGAAAATCTAATCAAATGGATACTCTACCATAACGATTAATTTCTGATAAGGACGTAGACACCGGCCATGTACCTTTGACTTTTTAAATTGACTTTATTGTTTGGTATTCAAAATTCACTGACCAACTAAGTTAGATTGCACCGTAATAGACTAGAGCAATCCTTAATTATCAGGAGGTTTTCTTGTACTCGAACAGAAAACATCTCAATTAAGGTAAAAGGATCTCAATCATCTCACTAGCTAGCTAGCTACCGCCACTTGGTGGTATATATGTCCGTTGATCTATATTAATTAATTAGGATTCATTGCTCTTTATTCACAATGCACTTTCAGTTTCCGCTATATATAATTAACAGGATTATGATCAAAATTTAATTGAACATCCTTTAATTAAGTTTTAATTGAGGGGATAGATCAAATTTAGACAATTTATTTGCACAAAAAAAAATGAGAAAGAGAGATGGAGGTAGACTGATCAATTTAATTACAGAAGAACTTACATTAAAGAAAAGACAAGTTGAATCAAGTTAGTTAAGGGAACCAATAATACTCCAGAAATCATGGCCAGTTTAGTGGAAATTACTTGAAGACAGATGAGCCATCAATGTCAAATCCTCTCCAAAATTATGGGTTATTAGCATTTTGCCTAAGTTGTCTGCAGGCTGTTGTCACGTTGTTATGTTCACTGCCAACTTTCACCCTGTTCCTATCTGGTAAATTAAATTTTCAACTTTATGAACTCCTACATCTTGACTAAATGAAAGTGTTGTCTGATCTAGAACACCAAATCGTGACTTTATAAATATGAAACATAAACGAAGTTAATTCAAACTCTTCTTTCTACGTAGTACACGATGGAAGTGAAGATAACATTACTTCGGGAACGTATTTTACTAAAATGCACTGTCATTTAATAATTATATTGTGACATCTTTATTTCTAACCCTACTAATAATGTGCCCAAAAAACAAATATTTAAGGTTGACATCTACGCGAGATGAGATTTGTCATCATTATCAAGCAGATCATTGATAGATGTTTTTTTTTTTAGAGATCAAGAGGCCACGACCAAACGACAATTAATTCTGGTTATGATAGGTGGTGTCAAGTAGAAGTATATTGATATATGCTGCACTGAGCCATCCTAATGGACCGATAAACTTAGAACTTTATGTTCCTACAGAACCTGATCAATTCGACGTCTATATATTTTCTTTGTTAAAGGATGAACAAATCAAAATCATGAGAGAGACCAATAACTGAGTTGATATGAGAGACAAAAGAAGGTAGTTTCCATGTTTCAGCTGTCGTTTTCGTTTTCCGATTTAGTTGTAATACGCTTTGTTATAATAATAAATTAAACCTAATAAGTTCCCCCGGCCCTTTTTTGTTGCGATCTTCATAATGAGAAAGAAGAAAATAAGAAACTTACCAAATGTATCCTTTGATTATATAGTTGCGTTGTTGCAAGAGATTACTAAATCTTAACGAATGCATACTCATAAAAAGACATGAAATGGCCATGTACTTACCAGAGATCAATAAAACTTATTTTAAAATAAATAGTTATCAATTTCACTAGAAACAAGACCAACTAACTGACATGCATTGTTGTAGTTTCTAAATTTATGTATCCAATATTCATCAATATAGATAAAATTGTCCTCTAGTTAAATAAAATTTCATTGTTTATGAATTTGATCACGTTTTATTAATTTGGTTCTTGTCACCAAGTTGGGGTATTCAATAAGTAATATTGTTCTCCAGTTGAATTTTATAGACGAAGGAAGCTAACCCGAAAAGGATAATTCACGTGATGCCAAGTCAGATGATGTCCTCCCAATAGGGAGGCTTCACGTGGCCCCTAATTTCCACTATTTTTATATGAGCGATTTTGAATTTTGAATTGAACATAACACTTTAATGTTTTGTTTTGTTTTGTTTTTTCATTTTTGAAAAAAGATATGGCCTAAATCAAGTGTTACATATCCGTCTGGATATAAAATATATCTTGTTAAAGGTATAAATGTAAAATAAATATTTCAATTAATTATTTTTTTCTTTTTATATATATCTGTATTTTCTTTGCTTATTCTTTAAATATATTTATCCTTCAGTGGAGGATTAGTTGTCAACATCTTAACGTCACGTACAATTTAAAATGAGAAAACTTTGCCTTTATGAAGCAATGAGAGCTTAATTTCCATATTAAGTAAATTGCACATGATTAGTAAACAAGGCGATATGTTAAAAAAATATGATGTGTCACCAACAATATATGTGGTGGAATATGTTAAATGTGTCACCAACAACACACATACTAGTTTAGGTGTATGCATCTTATGCGTGTATTTCACTTTATTGATTTCAAACGTTACATTAAATAGGATATTTGTTTAAATAATAAAGATGAGTACAGTAATTAAATTCAACAACTTTATTTAATTAAACCTAACCATTATCAGAAAAAAATTTCAAAGACGATCGACATTCATCTACCACCGGTAAATTACAACAAAATAATACGATGATAAAGACATCAAAACAATATAATTTATCTAAACTTTTACCCAAAAATTTTCTCAAAGTCGTCCGACACTTATGTACCACTTGTAAACTATTACTATAAAATAATAGGACAACAGAGATATCAAAATAATACAACTAAACTTTACCTTTTCACAAAAAAAATTCTCAAAACAGAGATATAAAAATAATATAATTAAAATCTAACATTTACCTAAAATAAATCTTCAAAGTCGACCGACATTCATCTACCACCTGTAAATTCATCTACGGCTTGTACACTACAACAAAATAATACAATAGTGATCACAAAGTTTCAGTTTTGATAAAAATAATTCTTCTCTGGACGAAAATTTTGACACTAAAAAATGACTTGAATAAAATCAAACAAGATTATATATATATATATATATATATATATATATATATATACACACACACACACATACGTTGATCAATTCTATTATATTGACAAAAATAGTGAAGAAGTTAAAGGTTGGAAAATTAAGCATCTACCAATCTAAACATGTAACCGAATTAGATGAACATCAATCATTTTTCAATAAGCAGGGGCGGCTCAACCAATATGAAGGCTTAAAGCAAAACTTCAACGAGAGGCCTCAAAATTTTATTAAAAAAATAAAATCATATATCATATGTATTGTATATAATATCATTTTAAGTCTATTTTGCTAATTTTTCATATACGAAATTTCAAATACTTTATCTATTCCAATTTATATGCTAATTTTAACTTTTCGAGATTCAAATTTTTTGATTTTGACAAGTACAATAAGACATAATAATTGTAATATAAAATACTCTTTTAAATAAAAATATGAAAAATTAATATGAAAAAAACAACTCATTCAATCCTTAAAATCTAAATGCCACACATGATTGAGACATAAGAGTACTTCCTTCGTTTTTATATAAGTGGTGTTTTAAGCTTTTCATTTTATTTCATAATAAGTGATGTTTTAGAATTTCAAGAAGGAATTATCTTATGCTTCCTGAATTATTCTTGTTTTAATACATGGAGTTCCATACCCATTAAAGAATCACTTCTTTATTTAAGATAGTTAATTAGGATTAAGTTAGTAAAAACACTTCTTATTTTTTAAAATAAGAAATTTTTGAAAAACATACGCAAACTAAAAACATCGCTTATATATATATATATATATATATATATATATATATAAGGAAATTTTGGGGGCCTAAAGCGTAGGCTTTAGAAGCTTTATGCTTCAGCCGGCTATGCCAATAAGTAAACCAGTTTCTTCTCTAATTTAACGTGCATTTTAATATTTATAAAAGTATTTCCTTATTAGAGTCCTATTTAGGAGTATTTTTCAAACTGATCAGTACAAAGGAAAATATTAATTGATTCTTCTTCCATATATTTTAGGAGTCAAGTTAATATAATAAAAATAATTAAATAATAAATTGAAGAAAATAGTGAAAAGACATTTTTGTCTAAAGGAGAGTGTTTTGATGAAGGACAAATTAAAAGTTTAAATCACTTTTCAAAGGGTCTTCACACTTTTAATATACTATAGATATAGACTATAGATATAGATATGTGGTGAACTGGTAAGTCCTTCTTCATTTTTAATTAAAGGTTTCGGGTTTGTCCCCAGAATACAGAATTGCTATTGTTACGAAGCTTTTTACCCACCAATATTGGACTTCTCGAAGCGACCTAAATTTAGTTGGACCTCCATATGAATACCAAACACCGAGTGAGCGGACTTAACGTCATGTCGTCATCTCATATTGAAAGCTTCAAGAATTACAAGCGACTAGCAGAGTAAGTGTTGCTTTCGGGCATGAAATGCATGTCTAATTAGAATAAACAAACGAAAAAGAGTAGAAAATGTCTTTAAATTATGTGAAGCTTAATAAAAATGTCCTCCGTCAATAATATGATTCAAAAATACTCTTATTGTTATTTAATTCGGTCAAAAATACACACTATCTTTTTCTTTTAAATCACACTCTTTCTCCTAAATATGTACAAATCAAGTATCTTTACCATTAGATGGATGTAAAAAAGGGAATTCTGGGGTGGAGTTATTTTGGACTTTGGCTTAACCATCAAAGTCATGCACTTTTGGTTGTGCAAATCAAGTTCAATGGGTCACCCTAATTAAATATTATATTATAAAGGTCATTGCTTAGACCTCCTTTATTTTTTTGGCCTATCTAAGAAATATAGAAACTTAGATTTTTTATAAAAACATCGACATCGAGAGATAATTAGACCCCCAAATTAAAAAGAAAGAAAAACGAACATTAATGTCATTATCGGAATAAAAAATTTTAGTTATCAACCAACAGCAGTTGTGATTACTTTATAGAATGCCTTTATGGAAAGTGAAATAAAACTACCTGTTAAATAAAACCAACATGATGGAGACTAATACATATCAAAACAATAAAATGGAGAATAATGATGTCATATAATTAACATATAATAGAACGACAATTGTATGAGCTGGATCTAATGTTATTCATTCAGGATATTTTAAACAAGGCGGCGGAGTATATCGCAATGACGATACCCCAACGTAAACAAATGTTGGATACTACCTAGAGTAAAATTAATTGGTTTGAATTATTAGTTTTTAATAATAATAATAATAATATAATGAACTTTTAAGTTTTGGTTGCAATGATCACTAATAATTATTGCGGCTCAATATTTTAAGTAAGATCTTTCCCCATTTGTAGAAATAAACTAAAGAAAACAGATTACAGCTTTTGTAGAAATAAACTAGAGAAAACAGATTACAGCTCTTTTCCTGTTCAAAGGAAGTTGGTGACCACAATCTTCTAGAGATCCCTGGCGGAAGTTTTCTAGGTTTTCTTTTTAATCTCTACTAGTGTGTCCGTGCCCGTGCATAGCACGGGCGAAGATATGATTGAAGATAAGATAATTATGTTTCATAATATGTGGTACGAAGAGTTATGCTTTATAATATGTGAAACAAAGATTACAGTGTTATGTTGTTAGCTTGTGAAAGTATTACATATAATCATTTGTTGGTATAAACAGTGCTAGAGTTGTGGTACATTGTTGGTAGCAGTGGTGGAGAACTAAGACTGACTTTTGTGAATTGAACTTCTTAAACGTCTTCTTCTTTGGGTGTTGTGTTGCAACATCACCTTCAACATAGCAAGATATAATGTTTCAATATCCATATCTGTCACAAAATAATGTAAACAGTAATTATCCATAACACAAGACAAAAGCAAATTATTACTGGTCCAATAACTGCACTACTCAAGATGCATAAAGAAAGACGTGGATAAACAAAAGTTTATTAATAACTATTCTTTATAAAAAAGGTACTTCATTGTATCATTTCCTTTTTGAAGGATGTCATCCAATATTGTTGTTCCTGACATTCTCATTTTCAGAAAGCTATTTATCTGAATGTTTCTTGTATACCAAGTACCAATGGATCAGCATTGTGAATCTCATCTACATTGTCTCCTATAATTTTGTTTAAAACTGATTTGGTATTACATAACATTACTGTTAAAGGAAGCTATCTATTTTAGTATATATTTAAAGTATTAAATAAGTGTTAAGAGACCTAGTCGGAATTCAGGAAAAATGGTGAATATCAAGTAATGAATCTTTCTCTTGGTCTTTTGCTTTCACAGTTGGAGATGCTCCCTTTGCTGATTCTGTCATCTGCACAGAAAGATTGGTTTTTTAGTTAACTGCTCCAAGCTTTCAAAGGAATAAGGAAGAGTAATAGAAGAGAATATATCACAGAACTACAAAAGTAGAAGCAAACCAACAGGTCTTAATAAGTATTCTGATAGTTTGAAATAAGATTATTTTATGGTAATAAGCTATTTCATATAGAATGTTATCAAGTCATAAAATTCAAACTGGTGCCGCTTGTACTACCGTATCTACCAACCACATGAAATCTTTACATGTTCTACCTTTATTCCATTGTACCCAAGACGTTCTTTGAGGCTTCCAGCAACAAGAACAAATGCAGCCTTCCGTGTTTCTTTGATTCCAGCCTCCTCAAATTGAACAAAACTGTTGTCACCATATGTCAAAACCTCTCCTGATAGAACCTGGAGAAGGTTGCATCCATCTTAGAATGCACGACTAATCAAGAGCAGGGCATCCATTACTTTCCAAAATTTTCAAGGTGATTAGAGGAGTGAGCAACAAAATATAATCAAATTCTAACCACAGTGAGCATCAGCTATCATACTGCACAAGAAACACAAGGAAATGTGTTGCTAGTTTATTGCAGCATGCATAGTATCAGGAGAAATGCAAGGTAAGGTTGTGTACGATACACCCTTGTTGTGGGGTCCTTCCCCGGACACCGCACATAGTGGTAACTTTAGTGCACCGGACTGCCCTTTTTTATAGTATCAGGAGAGAGTAGCTGCATGAAAAATACCATGTAGAAACAACTCCTTTTGGAAATAATATACTTATGATTAAAAAGCTTAGCTTCTATATTATTGCTTCCCTCATTTGTGTTGCTGAAGTCGATCATCCCTAATATATAGAGCAGGTTGAGGAAGAATCATGTTGTGAGGCTCTGAAGAAGGAAATGATGAATTAAAAGTGCTAGGAATAGTATTTTTTGTTGCAGGTTGTTTTTTGGCAGCATATTTTAGTCTTCGTTGTTCAAGAAGTGCTTTTTTGGTTCAGATGGCATTTCTTTGTAAGCAATACGACGTCGAAGATTTTTCTCCATTTGGATATTACGCATCTTTCTTTTTATTTGAGACATTTGATTTCACAATGTTATTGTTTTATAGTTTTTTGTGATTGTTTTATTTGAATTCCTACAAACAAAATGTATGGTTAGACAATCAGATTAAAAATCAAATAGAACAAATTTAGGTTATGTAATTGAAAACCTAAAATCGTAGTGTGTATTGATTATGAAAAAGCAGAATAAGAAGACATGTCATTTGAATGTGGTAACTAAAATATTACCTCTTAAGTGAAACACTGTACAACAGCAAAAGTAGAGAGATTGAGTACAAAAGCTACAACTGCAAAGAAACAAAAATAAATCTGATTTTAGGACTATTAACATTCTTTATTCCAAAACTGTTCCTATAACCAAATGTATAAAAGCTTGTACGACCTATTATAAAGAGTTGAATTCATCTTAGTTATAACTATTCAGATATGAATAAATGAAACTATCAAGATTTTACATATAGTATAATATATTAACATTCTTTATTCAAGAACTATTCCTATAACCAAAAAAGCTAAAAATATTTATTCCTATTATTAAAAGAAAGAATAAACAGAAAGGGGAGAAGGAGCTCTATTAAATGTAACAGGGATGATTAAAGTGCAAAAATGCAAAGAATAAAAGAAGCACCTATCAACATCTTTATGAACAGAGGAAAAATCAGAACCATTAAGTTTGACACAAGAACAAACTGAAACCTGAAACCTTCCATAAGAAATCATAAATGTAAATGAAATATTTCTCACTGTCAAATAAGATAAGACATTTTTTCCAAAATTGCTTGATAAAATGCCTGACATGAAGAGTTATGGGATGCCATAGGGAGTGAGTGATCATTGCCTCATTGTGGTTCAAGTGATTAAGACATTAAAGAGGAAAATCAAAGCGTTCAATTATTGTAATATGTGGAGTATACTTATTCCATTTCATAGTTAAGAAGGTATGGGAGAGGTCGGTGAAAAGATATAACATGTACTATGTAGTGAGAAAACTTAATCTATCGAAAAGTGAACTAACTAAATTACATAAACAATATTTTAGTAATCTGGTAGAATAGGCTGATACAGATAGGAATGTAATGCAGTAGGTAAAAACCAACTCCAATTGAATCTTTTATATATAGGGTTACAACATGAAGAGAAATCTTTAAGGCAATTATGTCAGAAGTCTTCTTATCTTGCTGAAGTTTTGTTATTGTGGAGATGTAAAGTGTAGTGGAAAAGGACAAGAGATGGTAATAGTAAGTATATTTTTCAACCTTAGATGATTATTTTATCAATCTAGCTTTTGAGGGTATAGGAAGTCAATGTTTCTCAAACTTCCTAGAACTACCAAGTTAGGCCACAAAGATTACAATTATGGGAAGCAACTGCTGTCCAATTTGATAATAAGGCATAGAGAAATTAGTCAGTATGTCAACAAGGTAGGTGAAAGAAGCATTATCATATGAGTGAAAGATCAAGTGTGTGAGGATCTTGTACGTGGTAAATGCGACTTTAGTGGTGGCAAGAACCTTTTATGAATATCCTTGATATATGTGCTTTTGTTTGGTGCATAAATGCACCAGTGAGAACGGTTATACAATGGCTTGTTATTGAAGAAGACCTATGTGTTTTACAATGGCTTTAGGTATACAATGACTTGTTATTGAAGAAGAAATATGTGTTTTACCCTTTTGGAGTTGGTCTACTGCACCTATAAGTTATTCTGTTGTTGTAGTTTCAACCTGTCTCTCTGCCGTTATAGTCTTTAAGACGATGATGCTAGTTTTAAGTATTCTCCTTGCCTAGATTTCTGTGTACATTCAATCAATCTGATAAAATTAGTCATAACAAAGCTATATCATAGCTCAAAATGTAGCGTTAAAAGGGGCTCAGCTTTTTATACTTGTGTAGCTTCTGTTTTATTGTTCTTAGTCTTACATTCTAGTTAAGTGTTAAAATTAACATCAATCAATTGTTCCGAGAGTAGTTTTAAATTCCCAGATCACGCCAACAACTTCAAGAAGGGGGAAAAGGTCATTAGTTCTAAGATTCTTGGGAGAATGATTACGGTGGATTGACTACTAATACTTATTCAACTAATACTTATTATCTTAGGGAGTCACTCTTTGAAAAAAAAGTCTGTATATACTCTGATAGAGCACTGTAAGAAGGAAAAAATTACCAGTTTAATAGGATCACACATATATTAGACATCAGACAATACTATATTGGCAACTACACCAGCAATTGTCCAACTGTGGCTATACAAAAGGAGAAGGTAAGTGGTAGTTCTAAGAATGTCAACAGCAAAACTTTGGAAGACCAAAAACAAAACTGTTATAAGCAGCTCCGGTTATTCTATCATAGAGTTGGAGAAAGGAATATTATTACCTGGTGGGGATTTCGAGCGAAGATACTATTGGTAAGAAAGATCAAGTGTGTGAGGATCTTATACTTGGTAAATGCGACTTTAGTGGTGGCAAGAACCTTTTATGAATATCCTTGGTATATGTATGCACCAGTGACAACAGTTATACAATGGCTTATTATTGAAGAAGACCTATGTGTTTTACAATGGCTTTAGGTATACAACGCCATGTTATTGAAGAAGACCTATGTGTTTTACCCTTTTGAAGTTGGTCTGCTGCACCTATAAGTTATTTTGTTGTTGTAATTTCAACCCGTCTCTCTGCTGTTATAGTCTTTAAGATGATGATGCTAGTTTTAGGTATTCTCCTTGCCTAGATTTATGTGTAACACTCAATCAATCTGATAAAATTAGTCATAAGAAAGCTATATCATAGCTCAAAATGTAGTGTTAAGAGGGGCTCAACTTTTTATACTTGTGTAGCTTCTGTTTTGTTGTTCTTAGTCTTACATTCGAGTTAAGTGTTAAAATTAACATCAATCAATTGTTTCGAGAGTAGTTTTAAATTCTCAGATCACGCCAACTACTTCAAGAAGGGGGGAAAAAGTCATTAGTTCTAAGATTCTTGGAAGAATGAATACGGTGAATTAACTACTAATACTTATTCAACCAATAGCTATTATCTTAGGGAGACACTCTTTGAAAAGAAAGTTTGTATATACTCTAATAGAGCACTGTAAGCTGGGGAAAAATTACCAGTTTAATGGTATCACACATATATTAGACATCAGATTATACTATACTGGCAACTACACCAGCAACTGTCCAACTGTGGCTATACAAAAGGAGAAGGTAAGTGATAGTTCTGAGAATGTCAACACCCAAATCACAGCTCAGCAAAAGGTGTTATAGCAAATTAATTTTAGAACAATGTATTCAGTATTCAGTATCCACTCTCTAACTGACTTCAGTTATCCAACGTCTTGTTATTAAAGAAGACCTATGTGTTTTAGCCTTTTGGAGTTGGTCTGCTGCACCTGTAAGTTATTCTGTTGTTGTAGTTTCAACTTGTCTCTCTGCCCTTCTAGTCTTTAAGTTGATCATGCTAGTTTTAGGTATTCTCCTTGCCTAGACTTCTCTGTAACATTCCATCAATCTGTTAAAATTAGTTATAACAAAGCCATATCATAGCTTAAAATATAGTGTTAAGAGGGGCTCAGCATTTTATACATGTGTAGCTTCTCTTTTATTGTTCGTAGTCTTAGGTTCTAGTTATCGGTAAGTGTCGGATTCACCAAAAGTAGTATTTTTTTGGAGAATCCAACATGGGAACCACATCAAAAGGGAAGGGTCCATGCAACTTAGCCAAATAAAACAATAAAAAGAGGTACAGATGAACATAATCTTTGTCCTACTATTTGAAGGGACAGAAAGATCATCCATCAATAAAGTAGAAGTTGGAAGATATGTTTGAGTTGGTCTGTTGCGCCTATAAGTTATTTTGTTGTTGTAGTTTTAACCTGTCTCTCTGCCCTTATAGTCTTTAAGTCGATGATGCTAGTTTTAGGGGCTCAGCATTTTATACTTGTGTAACTTCTCTTTTATTGTTCTTAATCTTAGGTTCTAGTTATCGGTGGTACCTGATGACATGATTTCCTAATGATAATTGTAAAGTAATATCTTGATAGAACTCTAAAACTAATTAAGTGTTAAAATTAACAACAATTAATTATTTCGAGAGTAGTTTTAAATTTTTAGATCACGCCAACAACTTCAAGAAGGGGGAAAAAGGTCATTAGTTCTAAGATTCTTGAAAGAATGAATATGGTCAATTAACTACTACGACATGATTTCCTAATGATAATATGAAAGTAACATCTTGATGGAATTCTAAAACTAATTAAGTGTCAAAATTAACATTAATCAATGGTACTAAGATTATTGCAAGAATGAATACGGTGAATTAACTACTAATACTTATTCAACCAATAGTTATTATCTTAGGGAGTCACTCTTTGAAAAGGGGAAAAATTACCAGTTTAACGAGATCACACATATATTCGACATATATTAGCACTGTAAGAGGAGGGAAAATTACCAGTTTAACGGGATGACACATATATTAGGCATCAGACAAAATTAATTTCAGAACAATGTATTCAGTATCCACTGTCTAACTGACGGTCCTCCTGATCCATTGATGAAAAGAGACGCAACTATTTTTTCTAGGCATGACTATGTCCTCACTGTTATCAGTCGTGACAAATATTTGTTCTCTCAATCTATTGGTGTAAACTCTCAGCCCCTCACAAGATTATAGTCAGTTTCATATATTGCATAATTCTTCAGTTAACCATCAAATCTTGTCCAAAATTTAGACCATCTAAAACTTATGTTGCTCGGACTCTTCAAAATGTTAGCAGATGAGTGTCGGATTCACCAAAAGTAGTTTTTTTTTGGAGAATCTGACATGGGTGCCGCATAATCTTTGTCTATTTCACGCTGAGAACATTCAATAACTACAAGCAAATCTGGATATAAAGCTTCAAGTTCAATAAGAAATTGTCAAAAGTAATTGAAACTATTACTCCTACTACACACTGATCTTTAAGCTTCAAGTTCAGTAAGAAATTGCTAAAAGTAATTGAAACTACAGAAGATGATTAAACTTGTTTGTAATACTGCAACTACATACTGATCTTGCTAATTCCAAAACCTTACATTATGAGAGATATTTTTACTCAAGTAGTAAGGAAACAATTGAACTCATGCTTAAGAAAGTAGTCAAGCAGTAAGGAAACAATTGAACTCATGCTTAAGAAAGTAAAAATCAATCAAAATCCCCAATTTTATTCTTAACAGAATTTAGGAAAAAGAGAAGGTCAGAAGAATTTCACTAATAAGTCACCAGAAGTTGAAGGCAAAATTAATGGAAAGCCCGAGTTCTGAGGTTTTATCTTCCAAAATTTTCACAGATATTTTCTCTTCATTTTTAAGAACACAAAAGAGTAGTAATGAAAGGCCAAGTCAGTCAATATGTGGCTAGCAAACTTAGGAAAAATCCCTTCATTGTAAAAGTAATTACGAAAAGGCCATTAATATAAGACAATATAGTAGTCACCCAACTTTTCACTTATATATAAGAGTAAATATACTCAGTTGCTAATACCTACTCATACAAAAAATAAGATAAATAATTTTGGAGTATCTCAAAATAAGTACCTTAGACCTGTTGGCATCACGTTGCGCGCGAGATTGAAAAACGTTATATACACTAGTCACTAGTCTAGCTAATTAACTTTCTTGGATTCGACGTATAATGAGAGCTTTAGTGAGTAGAATTTGTTGTTTTTCAACATTTTTGGGTACAAGAATCTATAATTTGACACAATATATAACTTCGATACTAGTTCAAGTTTAAAACAAGAACACTATTAGTACAAAAACACCCTCAACACAAGATCAAAGTGATCTTTCTAAGAAGTGTATTTTATTTTTTCAGAAATTAAAATGAAACAAAAATGTAAAGCCAAGTCCATCGACTTCACGGAGTGTCCTTAAGGAATAATTTTTCTCACTGTACCCGAGGTTTTGGAATTTTCCTCCCAGGATAAAATGGCTTTTAATCAAACTATAGTGGTACCCAAAATAATTGGATTCGTCAAACTCACTAAACGATTTGATTGATCACAAGGAATTTTTTGAAGACAAGAAGAGTTTGTATTTTAGAAAATTTTTCATACCAAAACCTGTGGATAAATGCAGGTTTATATAGCTATCAAGTGCCCCTTCCGAAAGGTGGCAATGGTTCATCCGAAAAGGTGTATCCTTTGGAAGAGTCATGTCTGTTCATTCGAAACATTGTGTCTTTTTCTTAACAGACACAACTATCTAAACAGTCACTCCTTTTCCAAAATAATATGTCTTTTCACAAAAGGTTGTGTCCCTTCATTTTTCATTCACACCAATTGAACCCAACAATCCTCTACATGAATGGGAATGACTATTCTTTGTAAAACTTTAAGGACAAATATGTGATCATCAAGCAAAGACTTATTGCATCAGGATAAGTGGGTTTTTCTTTGAACTTTTCATAGTGAACATGCATCAGATGCACTCGGTCAATCGATAGATTTTATATCTTTGAACCGTCAAGCTTTAATGTACACCTAGACAACACATGTCACACAACCAACTTTTTACCATTTATGATTCTCACGGTTTTGTTCTTTTCAGCCATGAACATGTCCTGATTTCATGAGAGCTAAGAGAATAGACCTTTATTAACATTCTCCTTGAAGTGGCTTCCATTTCGCCCTCACATAGGTGATTTCTAAACGTTCAATCCTATAGATTAAACTATTTGGTCAAATCTGCCAAATCTGAATAATCATTAAAAGACTTTTCCCCTTAAGTCTTATCCTTGTTTTCTAAACATTGTCTACATCATGAGAATGGATAGGTATTTTGACAATGTTGTACCTGTCAGACACAACTTTGTTTGATCTTCTTGAACCTAGCTCTTGGGATCTCCAGTCTGCTAGGTAGAGTTACCGCCATGCTGACTTGTCCTAGGCTTTAAACCCATTTCCTTGTATGTTCTCTCAACTCCTTCTCTAGAAAGGCCTTTTGTAAGTGGATCCGACACATTATCATTTGACTTCACATAGTTAACAGTGATAATTCCACTAGAGAGAAATTCTCTAACGGTGTTATGTCTCCACTTTATGTGATGAGATTTACCGTTGTGCATCATGCTTCCCGCCCTACCTATCACCGCTTGGCTATCACAGTATATACATGTTGGTGCCATTGGTTTGGGATAATAAGGAATATCTTTCAAGATATTCCGGAGCCATTCTACTTTTTCACCGGCTTTATCTAATGCGATAAATTCAGATTTCATTGTAGAACGAGCATTACAAGTCTGTTTGGATGATTTTCAAGACCGCTAATCCACCGATAGTAAATACATATCCACTTGTGGATTTTACTTCATTCTATCCGGTGATCCAATTTACATCACTATATCCTTCAAGTACCACAGGATATTTATTATAATGCAAAGTGTAGTCTTGAGTGTATTTAAGATACCCCAGAACTCTTTTCATTGTCATCCAATGAGTTTTATTAGGATTACTCGTGTACCAACTCAACTTGCTAATAACGCATGCTATGTCTGATCGTGTACAGTTCATTATATACATTAACCATCCCAATACTCTTGCATACTCCAATTGTGAGTCACTTTCACCTTTATTCTTTCCAAGTGCAAAGCTCATATCTAATGGAGTCTTGGCAATACCAAATTTCATATACTTGAATTTGTCAAGTACATTTTCGATGTAATGAGACTGTGACATTGCCAACCCTTGTGGAGTTCTATATATTCTTATTCCTAAGATCACATATGCAACTTTAAGGTTTTTCATATCGAACATTCTCTCGAGCTTTCGTTTCATTGTATTTATATATGAAACGTCTCTACTGATGATCAACATATCATCCACATATAAACACACAATGACTTGGTGATTTGAAGTGTCTTTAATATAAATACATTTATCACATTCATTAATTTTGAATTTATTTGCCAACATGGTTTGTTCAAACTTTGCATGCCATTGCTTAGGTGCTTGTTTTAGTCCATAAAGTGATTTAACAAGTTTACACATCTTATTTTCTTTTCCTGGAACCAAAAAACCCTCAGGCTGTTTCATGTAAATTTCTTTCTCCGATTCTCCATTTAGGAATGCGGTTTTCACATCCATTTGATGGATTTCAAGACTATATACCGCCGTCAAGGCAATTAACATTCGAATCGACGTTATCCTTATTACCGGTGAGTATGTATCAAAGTAATCAAGGCCTTCTCTTTTGTTTGAAGCCTTTTGCTATAAGTCTTGCTTTGTATTTGTCAATAGTACCATCCGCTTACATTTTTCTTTTGAAAACTCTGTAGATCATAAAGGTTTGTTTCCTGGAGGAAGATCAATGAAGTCCCACGTATAGTTGCTTAAGATTGAATCAATCTCACTATCGAATGCCTCTTTCAAAAAGGATGAGTCCAAAGATGCCATCGCTTCCTTAAATATTCGAGGCTCATTTTCTAAGAGAAATGTTACAAAGTCCGATCCAAACAAAGCTGACGTTCTTTGACGTGTACTAAGTCTTGGATTCTCATCATTATGTACATTCTTACTTGGTTCATCTCGAGGTCGTTTAGACCCTCCAATAGATTGTTCATGTCTAGTTTTATACGGATAAATGTTTGCAAAGAATTCAGCATTATCTAATTCAATTACCGTATTTTATTAATATCCGGATGTTTGGATTTATAAACCAAAAACCGACATGCTTTACAAATTTTAGCATATCCTATGAACACGCAGTCCACCGTCTTAGGTCCTATCTTAACTCTTTTAGGCATAGGAACTTGGACCTTTGCTAGACACCCCCACACTTTGAAATATTTCAAGTTGGGTTTCCTTCATTTCCATTTTTCATAAGGAATTGATTGTGTCTTACTATGGGGACTCTATTGACTATTCAGTTGGCTATAAGGATAGCCTCCCCCCATAAGCTTTGCGGTAAACCTGAACTTATAAGTAAGGCATTTATCATTTCCTTCAAAGTTTGGTTTTTTCTTTCCGCAATTCCATTAGATTAAGGTGAATACGGGGTTGTAGTTTGATGGACAATTTCATTCTCTACACATATTTCGGCGAAGGGTGATTCATATTCCTTGCCCCTATCACTTCTTATAGTTTTAATCTTTTTCTCTAACAGAGTTTTAACTTAAATTTTGTATTGCCTAAACGCATCTATTTCTTCATCCTTACTATTTAGCAAGTAGACATAACAATATCTAGTGCAATCGTCAATGAAAGTTATGAAATACTTTTTTCCACCACGTGATGGTGTTGACTTTATATCACAAAATGTCATTGTGGATTAAGTCTAAGGGATTGGAATTCCCTTCAACAGACTTATACGGATGCATAACATACTTTGTTTCCACACATGTTTGACACTTTGATTTATTGCACTCAAAGTTTGACAAAACTTCTAAGTTAATCAGTTTTCGTAATGTTTTGTAATTAACATGGCCTAGTCGTTCATGCCACAAATTGGGAGAATCATGCAAGTAAGAAGAATTTGAACTTTTATTGATTTCAACATTCATTACATTCATCTTGAATAGACCCTCATTGAGGTAGCCTTTTCCTACATTCACTTCTCCTTTACTAAGTACAATTTTTTCCAGAAACAAATACACATTTAAATTCGTTCTTGTCTACAAGTGAAACAGAAATCCAGTTCTTTCGTAACTCAGGAACATATAAGACATTGTTAAGTGTCAACACTTTGCCGAAAGTCGTCTTCAAGCACAATTTTCCTGTTCCTTCCACTTTTGCAGTAGCGGAGTTTGTCATGTAGATTTTTTCTTCTACTTGAGCCGGAGCAAAGTCAAAAATAAATCCTTGTTAGCACAAACATGGCGGGTGGCACCAGAATCTATCCACCATTCTCTAGGATTTCCCATCAAGTTCCATTTGGAAAACATAGCACATAGATCATCCATTTCTTTCTTAGACTTAGCCAGATTTGCTTGGTCCTTCTTCTTTTCTTTCTTTGGGGAACGAAAATCCGTAGACTTGTGGTCAATCTTGCCACAGTTGAAGCACTTTCCCTTGAATTATTCTTGGGTTGATTGCTTTCATTTCCAACTTTCTTTCGCTTTTTAGAGTTGTTTTGGTTATCTTCTACAATGCTTGCTCCACATATTGCAGAATTGCCTCTTGACCTTCTTTACGCAGCCTTTTTATCTTCTTCAATGCGTAGTCGTACAATCAGATCTTCGTCTGACATCTCCTTACGTTTGTGTTTCAAATAGTTTTTGAAGTCTTTCCACATAGGTGGTAGCTTCTCCATTATTGCCGATACTTGAAACGCTTCATTCACAATCAAACCTACAATAAAGTTAATGTGAATACTAAGAACATTTTTAAATTGTTCAACAACAGTATTTGTCAAAATCATACCTTCCGCTAGGAGATCATGGATGATCACTTGCAGTTCCTGCACTTGGGAAACAACAGACTTGTTGTCTATCATTTTGTACTCCAGGAATCTTGCCACAAAGAACTTTTTTTAGTTCCGGCATCCTCCATCTTATACTTCCGTTCTAGCGCTCCCCATAACTCTTTTGTAGTCTTGGTTCCGCTATACACATTATAAAGGTCATCTTGGAGATCACTCAAGATATAATTCCTGCAAAAGAAATCTGAGTGTTTTCAAGCCTCCACAATCACGATGTGTTCTTTTTCAAAGGTTCCCTCGGGCACCTCCGGAGCTTTCTCAATCGTGTACCTTTGAAGACACAGAGTTGTGAGGTAGAAGAACATTTTCTGCTGCCATCTCTTAAAGTCAATACCCGTGAACTTTTCGGGTTTCTCCGTCGGTTCCATAGCTTGCAGAGCATTAGTACGACTCGTCATGGCAATACTAGTTTCCGCCATAGTCGTTCAGCATCATGCATTTGACTATTAGTCATTATTTTCTTGTCACCATAAGACAGTACCTTAAGTATATCGAAATACTTATTAAAAAATTGCAACAACTTTAAACACTACTTGTTTCTGGTTCAACGATAAAGTTTTTATGGCTTTCAACCATCAACCGAGTGATCTTTAACTTGTGATGAAGATTTTATTTCTTCAAATCACTAGTTAAGTTCAAACTGAGTAGAAAGCTAAAAGCTTTAATCTCCAGAAACCAAGCTATACAGATTCGGAAAAAAAAACTTTAGTGAAAAGATAATTCACCAAACAAGCAAAAATAAAAAAATAAAATCTTTTTCTAAAAAAGTATTCCTTAGGATTGTTGTTTTTTAATATTTTTGGGTACAAAAATCTGTAATTTGACACAATAACTTCAACACTAGTTCAAGTTTAAAACAAGAACACTATGAAGTACAACAACACCCTCAACACAAGATCAAAGTGATCTTTCTAAAAAGTGTGTTTTATTTTTTCAGAAATTAAGATGAAACAGAAATGTAAAGCCAAGTCCCCCGACTTCACGGAGTGTCCTTAAGGAATAATTTCCCTCACTATACTCAAGGTTTTAGAATCTTTCTCCCAGGATAAAATGACTTTCAATCCAAGTATAGTGGTACCTCAAATAATTGGATTCGTCAAACTCACTCAACGATTTGATTGATCACAAGGAATGTTTTGAAGACAAGAACAGTTTGTATTTTAGAAAATTTTTCATACCAAAACCTGTGGATAAATGCAGGTTTATATAGTCATCAAGTGCCCCTTCCGAAAGGTGGCAATGGTTCATCCGAAAAGGTGTATCCTTTGGAAGAGTCATGTTTTTTTGTATTCGAAACATTGTGTCTTTTTCTGGACAGACACAACTATCTGAACAGTCACTCCTTTTCCAAAACAATATGTCTTTTCTTAAAAGGTTGTGTCCGCCATTTTCCATTCACACCAATTGAACCTAGCCGAATTATACTTTAATAGCATTTCATTCATTTAATTAAGTATACATAACCTTTATTATTTGACATATTCATTTTTTATCTCTTTGCTTATGAATTTTACAAAGTTCCAGAATTATTAATTTCTCTACTATTTAAACTCGTGTATTATGTTGCTTATCTTGCTTCTAAAAGTAACTCAAATAGAACACACTACCAGTTAAAATGTATGATCATTTTATTTAAAAGTTTAAATTGTTAGAGAAAACATACTTTTATTATTTAATTATATTCTCAACACGCCCCTCACGTGTAGGCCTTATTTTATTACAAAAGCACATGCACTCTTAAATTTATTGAAGGTTCAATGTGTTGATTGATAAATCACGAAGATCTTTATCTGAATTTATCAATAACTAAGAGACCAAAAGAATTATTATCCCTTTCCAAAATTTAAGAAAACTTGCATTACAAACATATATAGAGAGTAAAATTCAATTACAAATCCTTAGCCCATAACTAAATATGATATATCATATTATACATCCGGTATAAAACAATATACAAATTAAAAACTTTCTTCTTTTTTCTTTTAAAAAAACATTTTAAAAATTGATAAACAATATTATACAAAATAATAATTGGTATCTATACTCTCATATATATACATATTGTACATTCCTATTAAAAAGACAAAAAAAAAAAAACTAACCTCGTCATTCTTCCTTGAATTCATGCAATGGATTCATTCAAAAACACTTCAAAACTACATCAAATTATCTAAAATTTCAGATTTAGGTTCCGCAATCTATATTTTGTAACAATATCTACTCAAAATGAAGTTTATTTGCAGAAATCTATTTTCTATATTTGAAGTAACATCGAGCTTCGACAATGGCTAAACACCATTTAATTCCCTGCTTCTCCACCTCATAACACCAGTCTCAGAAAAAATCGAAATTCAACAACCTCCAGTTCCATAATTCAACAGAACTAAGCCCTAAATTTTAGAGATGTCATGAAATTGTGCCATTTCAGGTAAACATTGAAAACCTTGACCAAATTAATTATGTAAAGTAATTTTACCAGTCGCACTTTGATCGAGATAATTTCCTCAAAAAATGAATTTCATTCTTTCATGTTCTTTATTACTGAGTAATATCGTTTACTAACTATGACATCTTTAAAACCTACTTACTCATTTACAATTTATATATATGACATAATTTTGTTGAGCATGAAGTTCTTTTAAAAAGAAGGTTTTTTGAAACATGTCATTGTTTTTGTATCGTATACTATTGTTATAACATCCATAACTTCATGAAGTTAGCTATCGATTTGGAAGTAACTTACTAGTATATTTTTGTTTTTCTTTTTATAGCTTATTAGTTCTATAATTCAAAAATTTTAAACTTTGTCTTACGTTATGCCCAATCAAATGCCATTACACATACTATAATGGAATGGAGGTGATATTTCAGAAGAACGGCTTGCTAGTTCAAACTATTAAGGAGCTTGGCAGCTTGTAACATTCATTCATAGACTCCTAATGATAAATATTCATTAATTAGAAATTCAGAAGAAATATAGAGAACTGACAAGTCATAAATAATGTATGTCCACAAACTACGTACACATCTTGGTTTACAATTAAGCTATATACTACGTCTCTCCCATTTTACTCGTTCCAATTTGATATTATACATTAATTAAAAAAAATAATTAATAATATAGTTACTTTACTATAGTATCCCTATTAAATAATGTTTATATTTTAATTTAGAGAAACAACAATTAATACTAAGGATAATAAAAGAAAAAAAATTATCTTATCTTGATTAATGAAAAATGACACGTAAAATGAGAAATCAAATTAAGAAATTTGGGACGAGTAAAATGGGATGAAGGGTGTAACTAATTTGTTTTAAACTTCATTATGAAAGCCATATATAATCTACCCTTATATCTGTAGGGTGAACAAAATCAAATCGGCCATAAATTTCATCAAATCGTAAATCGAGTCAAACTGAAGAAAAAAAACTCGACTATTGGTTTGGTTTGATTTGGTTTGGTGTTGGAAAAATCGATTATGATTAGTTTGGTTTGATTTTAACTAAAAAAGATCAAACCAAACCGAATCAACCCGATATTACCTTTGTATAATTTTTAAAAACAACTAAAACGTAAAAATATTTACTATGATAAAGTTTATAAATATTTCTTAAACTTTTTCATTGTATTTATTTTCAACATATTATTTCAAGTTTAAACCTAGAACTTTGAATGGTCTAATTAGTTTTATAGCCCATAGATATTAGTAACTCAAATAAGCTCAAATCAATACTAATGCTAATTACACAATAATATTCAATTGAACACTAGAAATGACAATAATGTTGGATATCTATTCTTTCGTTTTGTATAAATACATAACCTAAGTTTATTTTCTTAATTTAATATTTAGTGTTATTTTTTTAAGAAACACCTAAGATAGTTTTATCTTGTTAGGACTAAAGAAATATTTGAAGCACAAGTTAATTATATTTTTGTATGAAGACTTTACCGGAAAAAAACTGGAAAAAACTAAAAAAAGCCCGAAATTGAAAAACCCAAATTTTATTGGTTTGATTTAGTTTATAAACTAAAAAATCCGATACCAATAATTTGATTTGATATTTAAAAAATCTAACATCAAATGTAAACCGATCCAATCATATATGCCCCTACGTATTATTAATTAGAAATTAGAAAGAGCATGAATATATATAAAAAAAAAAAAAAAAAAAAGACAAACATCAACAGTTTTCTCCTCGTACAGTTAAAAATAATTAATGTGCACCATTTAAATACAATTTTTTTAAAAAATTTAGATATTCTTGATTGAAATTATATTACTTCCTCCGTCCATAAATACTTGTTCACTTTTGACTTGAGAAATATCTTAAGAACAATAAATAGAGAGGTGATTTTACTATATCACTCTTTGAATATATAAATTTTTATGCTTTAAAAAACACAATGAGCTATGCATTGTATTTAATATCAAGGACAAAATAAATAAACACAGATAAATTATTCATTGATTTTATAAACTGAACAAGTATTGTTGAACATTTCAAAATAGAAAAGTGAACAAATAAAGATGGACGAGGAAAACACATAATATTTGAATATGCTGTTATAAGGAGATAATTCTACAAAGACGCAGCTATAATAAACTTTATTGTCATTATATGTGGCTATAACAATATAGAGGGGCATGAATAGGAAAGTAGAGTATTTACGAGTCCTACGCGCAGAAGACTCGGATTCCAAAATGAAG